>NW_025336664.1:1524075-1532584 GCF_004798865.1 Varanus komodoensis | reverse complement strand
GCTTCTGTGACTCCATCCAGCCACCTCATCCTCTGCCATCCCCTTCTTCTTTTGCCATCTATTGTTCCCAGCATTAGGCTCTTCTCCAGGGAGTCCTTCCTTCTCATTAGGTGGCCAAAGTATTTGAGTTTCTTCTTCAGTATCTGGCCTTCTACAGAGCAGTCAGGATTGATCTCCTCTTGGACTGACCGGTTTGATCGCCTTGCGGTCCAAGAGACTCATAGGAGTCTCCTCCAGCACCACAACTCAAAGGCCTCAATCCTTTGGCGCTCAGCCTTGCTTATGGTCCAACTTTCACAGTCATACATTGCAACTGGGAAAACCATAGCCTTGACTATACGCACTTTTGTTGGCAGGGTGATGTCTAGATTTGCCATAGCTTTCCTCCCCAGGAGCAAGCGTCTTTTAATTTCTTGGCTGCAGTCCCCGTCTGCAGTGATCTTGGAGCCCAGGAAAATAAAATCTGTCACTACCTCCATTTCTCCCCCATCTATTTGCCAGGAAGTGAGAAGACCGGATGCCATGATCTTAGTTTTCTTAATGTTGAGTTTCAAGCCAACCTGTTCACTCTCCTCCTCCACCCGCATCAAGAGGCTCTTTAGTTCCTCTTCACTTTCTGCCATTAGAGTGGTATCATCTGCATATCTGAGGTTGTTGATATTTCTCCCAGCAATCTTAATTTCAACTGGTGATTCATCTAGCCCTGCCTTTCTCATGATGTGCTCTGCAAATAAGTTAAATAGCAGGGCAACAGTATACAGCCTTGCCGAACTCCTTTCTCAATTTTGAACCAGTCAGTGGTTCCGTGTCCAGTTCTCACTGTTGCTTCTTGACCCGCATATAGGTTTCTCAAGAGACAAATAAGATGGTCTGGTACTCCCATCTCTTTAAGAACTTGCCACAATTTGTGGCAACCAAAATTGTGACCAACCAAAATTCTACAAAAAAGTGCAAGCTTTTGAAATCTTCAGAGCTAGTCATCAGGCCAGATAGTACAGAAAAGGAGAAGGAAAGAAACATTTAAAAAAATCAGATATGGTAGCCATGATGTCTGCAATTTTTCTAGACCCAGTTGCAGACAGAATGAATTAGTGACTTAAGTTGCAGGTACTGATTACACTTAGCACTGTGCTTTTAGGAAAAAGAAGCAGCAGTGTTTAATCCCCATCTCTGAAAATACAAAGTCTGGCTGTAACTCAGATCTGCCTCCTTCTTGCCCTGGGCAAAACATGCAGGGACAAAGAAACATGACTTTCCTTACATTGGTAAAGGAGGAAGTTAGTTTTAGGTTGAATTTTTTTTTTTTTTTTTTTAGGTTGAAATTTTTTATGTTAGTTTTGTTTTGAAGTTAGTTTTAGGGGTGTGATAAGTAAAAAAGAAAGAAAGAAAGAAAGAAAGAAAGAAAGGTCAGGGGTTAAATTGTGAGCTTGCACATTTTTGTGAAATGTTTGGCATTCGTACAGGTATTGCCCAGCAGTGATTTTTGGATTTTTTCTTCATGGACTATCACTGCTTGCTTTAAAAGATGCATGGAAAACACTGTATTTTAACCATTCAGGCAGAATCCACCAGTGCAGGAAGACTTTCTACCACCTAGACTTTGAATGGATGGTTCCATCATGGCCTCAGTTGACTTTTGGAACCATAATGTTTATGACTTTTGGAACAATAAAGTTGCTGTAACAACTAAGATGAACAAGCCTGCTGTGAAGTCTCGAGTCCTGTCCTGAAGCTGGATCTTATTCTTTCCCCTGTAGCTCCCTTGGTACTTCTGGTAAAGCCTTGTACCAAGTTATTCTTATTTATAGCAGTTCATAAAACAGTGTGGGTCTTTTCCTTTTAATATACTGTGTAAGATGCACAGGCTAGGTGGTCTTAGGAGACACGGACAGACTCACAATGTGACTTTTCATTAATCCTGTTTAAAACTGAGAGGCCTTTAATGGCATAGGACACAATCTAATTAGGTTGGGGAACACTGGGTTTTCCCACTGTCACTTTATACCCACTGGTTGTCTCCTCTGGATGACTGGTCAAGTAGGTTAATTTCTCTTCCACCCACCTACCATCCTCTTTTCCTTTAACTCTGAAATGGTTCTCTATGTTCTTATTGCGTTGGCACAGTAATAGTTTCTGGGCTAGCAGCCTTTTCAGCATTTAGAAAACTTTACAAATAACCTCCATCCACACTTGAGCAAAACGAACTCGGTGTCCTGAACCCACACAGCTGTTCAGTTTCCTTCTGCTTGATCAAAACCAAATAGTAAGGAACAATCCCACTAAGAAAGAAAATGAAATTGCATTCTTATTTCCCTGGAGTTCTCCACTAGAGGGCAGCTCTGTCATCTCTATGCTCCTATGCTCTCTGTTTCTAAGGAGAACTGCTAGGTGATCCTTAGGGGTGATGGGGATACTTTAGTGCCTTAGCTTTGCTCTCCTCTCCTTCTGAAAAAAAGCCCAGTAAGTTGGCAGTTCTTCATCCCACACACAGATGAATCGATGCAGCGTACAGTGCCACTCATACCTACTGCAGTTCAGTGTGAGTTTTCTGTGGTAACCCAATGAAGACATAAATATTCTCATAAGTAGTCTAGAGTAACCAGTCTGGCTTCACCTTGCTCCATGTCTCTCTCTCTTGTCAGTCTCCCTCTCTCTGTCTCTCTCTCCACACACACACACACACACACACACTGGTGTACCTCAGAGAGAGAGAGACACTCTATCCAGGTGTACAATGCCTGAGTAGAATAAAAGCATGGTGGGCGGGATGCATTCCCCCCCCCCCCCCCGGCCTCTCTTCACATATTTCCATCACCCTTCACTTTAAGGACGCTGACTTTTACAACAGTATGTAAAGCCTCCAGTATCTTTGCAGAATCACCACGTATTTGGAGCACTGATCCTCCAGTTGTTGCTGTTAGTCGCGAGGTCGTGCCTGACCCATCGCAACCCCATGGACAGCATTCCTCCAGGCCCTCCCGTCCTCCGCCATCCCCCGGAGTCCACCCAAGCTCACACCAATCTTCCATTAATGTGACTCAAAGGAAAGAACGATAATTTAAATTGGGGGAGATGAGCTCGTACCTATACTTTGCTTTAGTGCATACCAGCTTAAGTCCTTGTTTGGGCCAAGTTATTATCTGCGCTCCCTGACTGTAAATTGAAAAGGAACCCATGGTTGTTGCAAGGAGGTCTGTTACAGGGATTGGTAATTACATTATCGGATGCCTACATATTATTAACAGGACAGTAACCTGCAATGTATTTGAGAATCCAATCAACTAAGATGGTAATTCAAAACTCAACAGTGAAGCCCCTAGTGCTTTTTAATGATGATCATGATTGTACTAAGCAAAAAGATATCTCAAATCAGCACTGAGCTATATAATTAATTGCCTTCCCCCAAAGCATAACAAGCAGACAAGAGAAAATTCTCCTGACCACTTGGGATCTCTCTATCTGATGCTGTACCATTCTTCTTCTCCTCCTCAGATCAACGCCACAAAGATATCTAAATGCTGCTCTTTGTAAAATGTTTCCAGAAACAAGGTTCAAGGAGGTATTAAATTTAAAGTTAAATTTCTAGAGTGTGCATTTTAATAACACTCTTCTTAACCTATTTTAGGAGACAGAGTTCCTCCATTCTCCTAATCTCAGCTCATTTCAGAACCAATGAATGTTTAATTAAGATAAAGTATTGCACTAAAAAAAAAGGCTCAGAGCTCTAAGAGGAAAAGAAAGTGCCCCTCTGGTATTCAAATGTAGATGCAGCGGAAGTAAAGAAAAGAGGATTGATGTGTATTTTGCTCCATCTACTCACTGCTATTAACAAAGAAGTAATATCCTACAGATAATACCCTTGTTCTGAATACATATAATCAACTGGAGCTACCCTAGACTAGGTCCATGAATTGCTCAGGTACTCAAGGTCATTAAAATACTAGGGACTTCATACAAAAGCCCTGCTCACACAGTAATGTTGTCAATTTGAAAGCTTTTTTTCCCCTGGTCTATTCAGGCCAATCACCAGGTAACAAAACCTAAAATATCTCCTTTCCGAAGTCTAGAGTATTTCTTCATTTCTTCAGTAATCTTGGGAAGGACTTGATAAAATCTATTAACAAGATGTTAAGATGGCAGGTGCTTAACTCTGAAATCTGTAAAGAAATCCTGCAAAACAACACACACACATACATGCATACATACAGATCAGGTGATTAAAACAGCTGACTACATCTAGGGCTAATATCTCAGCTGTCCAGCCCATTAAACTAGCCAGTTGCCTCCAGTCTGTCTTATGGAGCATTATCCACTAAAGTTCACTGCATTACTCACTAAACACATCACTAGCCTTAGCAAGATCTAAGTAGCTCTGTATTGCACAAGATATGTTACCAAGATTAGTATCTATGCATCTTTAAAGCATATGCATACACATTTTAAATTGCCACATCAGTTTCTCATATGCTAAACACAGAATGATATTTGACTCCAAGTAGAAAAGGCACATGTCCGTTCAATTTAACATTAGTTTTGCTTCTGCCAACCATGTACTGAACAATTTAAGAGCAGGTCACTTACCCTGCTACTCTCTCTCATGCGGAACACCCAGCCTGGCCTGTGATATCCTATACGTGCAAGTTTCTAATTCTCAAAATCAAAGGAAAGAAAAGACTGAAAACATGCAGATAGTGTTTCCTAAGAGCTCAAGAACCAAGAGGGTCCTGGTTAGAGCTTCTGACAGCAAAGGGAAATGGGGTTTCTCTGACTAACACCGTTTTCTGTCCCCTGCTTTTCCATGCTTTGTGTTTTCTTTGTTGAGCCCGTTTCCTTGACATCCTGCCGCTAAGCACACATACAAAATGCCCATATTTCAAGAAGTCTAATTATAGGATCAGAATCAATATATGCACGGTTGTATGTATATGGCCCAACGTACTCAAGGGATTCCACTCTAGGCCAGGATGCAACCCTTTGTGCAAAAGAAAGTGAAGGGAGCCTTGTAAAATTAGGGTGCTCTGCTGGTTGCCCACTGGAACAGGAAGGGACCAAGCAGTGCCAGTCTCCCCTGCCTGTCAATATATAATCTATTTCATCCCAAGGGGAAGGAGGAAGAGACAATAGGATAGGGAGAGCCAGTGTGGCATAGTGGTTAAAAGCATGGGACTGGGACTCAGACGATCCGGGTTCTAGTCCCTGCTCAGCCATAGAGCCAACTGGGTGACTTTAGGCCAGTCACAGACTCTCAGCCCAACCTACCTCACAGAGTTGTAGTTGTGGGGATAAGATGGAGGAGGAGAATGATGTAAGCTGCCTTGAGCCCCTTGTAGGAAAAAGGCAAGATATAAATCGAAAAATAAATAAGTAAATAAATTTCCCCATGCATGTACCAAGTCACAGGACAGAGCCCAGAAAGCAGTTCCACCCCTGAGCAGCTGGTCAAGGGGAAGGGCAGGACACAGAAGGCAGTATTGACACAGTTGCAAAAATGTTTGCTTATTGCTCTGTGTGCTGACTGAAAAGGTACGTTCTTTCTCCTTTGCTTTTTCTCTGCAATAAATCTATTGGCTTCAGTTTTCAACATACCCATTGCTAATTCTTCTAGAAGCTGCCAGTATCTTAAACAAAATCAACATGCCCCTTAGTCTTTCTTGAACAATACAATCACAACGGCTTCAGGGTTGCAGTACTGTTTTATTTGATTGTTTCAATCAACCTCAATAGAGGCTTCACTGGGCTAGATGGAAAGAGCAGCTCAACAGCAGCAAACGAGGCTGACAATCCATGCTTGGCTGGAAATGCCAGCTACCTGGGAGAGGATGGTAATTACATCCCAAATAATCCCCCATAGTCAAGCAGCACAGTCTTTTCTCTGGAAGCACTGCATTTTCCCTCTTTTTAAAAACAGTTACAGCATTGGGGCCCTTTTTGTTATCCGCCATCTAGTATACATTTGCAGTGGTACCTTGGCTCACGAACTTAATCCGTTCCAGGACTCTGGTCGTGACCCAAATTGGTCGTGAGCCAAGTTAAATTTTCCCATAAGGTTCGATGTAAATAAGGTTAAACCGTTCTGTAACTGTTTTTTTTAAATCAGTAAAATGTGAAGCAAAGTGACAAAGAACAACAAAGATTGTGGCCATCTCCCCCCCATCCCAAGCACGAGCGCAGCCATCTCCCTGCCCGCCCCCCAGCACGACCACAATTGTGCCCATCATCCCTGCACACGCCTGTCATCCCGGCGTGCTGGGGGGGAGAGACGGGCCTGAATGTGGGTGCGCTGGGGGGGCGGGGGAGACAGGCGCGATCGTGCTTGCGGGGGGGAGATGGCCAAGATCACGGTTGTGCTCCTGCAGGAAAGACAGGAGCGATCTCGGTCATCTCCCCCCCACCCCCAGCATGATCACGGCCATCTCCCCACTTGGGGGGAGGGAGATGGTTGCGGAAGCCACCCAATGCAGAGTTCGCAACCTGAGTCAAAATTTTTTATGAAATTTTTGTTCGCGACCCGATTTGGTTGTGAACTGAGGCATTCATGAGCCGAGGTACCACTCTATATGAGCATTTTATTCGAGAGACCAGCCACAATGGGGAGATCAGGGTTTTTTTCTCCCCTGAGGACCAGCCTTGTAGAGTCCTTGCACTGTATATGGAAGTTTCAAACAATGCATTAATTCTGCTTCTTTTGAAGTATATCTGAAATAACTCAAATCTACCAAAAACTGTAACTTGAGCCAAAAGGCTACTGTGCAAGCACATGCTAACTTTTCAAAGGGTTTACAGGGAAACGTGGGCTGTTCCATGGAGTTTTTTAGGATTTTTAGGTAGAGAACTGCTTAGCACATTATCCCAAAGGAATGGGCTCTTTCTTCGTAGTGGCAAGCAGGTGAGAGAAGGTGGCCAAGCAGTACTGGCTTCTCAAGTGATCAATTTTTCTCAAGATGCCACCTCCAAACCTTCACCAAGCTACACTCCTGAAAGATTAGGATATTTATGACTCAGCAAGCTAAAAGGCACATCTCAAACTGGGAAGCTGGTACAAAAGAAGCACAGACTTCTGCAGTAGGATCAGCTTCCAGTGTTCAAGGGTTAGGGAAGCCCTGAAAGTGCAGCCCTATACACAAAGCATGTCACAATAATCTAAACAGGAGCTTACCAAAGCATGGATGATGGTAGCAAGATCTATATCAGAAGCAGCAGAAAAAAGTACTTCTAGCTGCAGCTAGAAGTCAAGAGTCAAGTAGCAAAGTTATTTCTGCAGCACATACAGGCTATGAACTAGATCCATTCAGGGAAAACACAGCCTGATTTCAGGACATGAAACCCCACTGTTTCCAAATCACACAATCCTCACCATCAGTGCTTCTTTATCTGGATTTGTCCTCAACTGATATGTTGATATCAGTCCAACTCCCCACTCTGCTCTCTGGAGATCTTTACAGTGCTCACCTGAATGCTAGAGTTTCCCAGTGCATGGGAACAGAAATCACAGAATGCAAACACAGTGAGAAGAAATGGAACTAAAACCATTAGCAGTCTCCACAAGCAGCTAGACTTTTCAGTAATTGGACTGAAAATATTCATACATGTTCACCTGAGAGCTCAGAGTTTTCTGTATGCCAAAGCAGGTTCTTCCCTTCTGAATGTTTGGCCCAGGAGAGCTTTCTGGCAATTTGTTATTCAGATTTGAGTTGCTTAAAAAATCAGAAGTATCTGCTAGAGGTTAAGCTCATATATGGAGCTTATGCTAAAAAAGGAATGCTGCTTCAATTCTTTCAGCCTCAGGGGACAGTTTTCCCCAAACTCAGCTCTTTCGTAGCACACAGCTGGAATGAACAAATATGGAAAGAATGCACTATCAGGCAATACACCTCGAAGTAAAATTTTACTCCTGAAATGAAGTAGAATTCTATCTGAATTATTTGCAAACTGTAGGTGCTGTAAGGAAACACGTATATAAAAACTAGGCTCCAGAGTTCTAGTGTTCTACAATCACCAAGCTGGAAATACACCTTTTTTGCACTGAGTAGTACACTGTGGAAATACACTTTTCACATATTGGGTTCAAGCAAGATCTCTGTCCTGCATTGAGTGCAGGGAAACCCAGTTCTGCTTTGCAGTAGTTGATCATTATGTCAGTCACAAACCAGGTCTTCCGGGAGTAGTCACTGTGCAGACAAGAGTATTCTGCACGGGATTGTGTGTGGGAGCAGCATCCTGCATGGACCAATTTTTTGACCATTCAGCTGCTAAGAGTTTAAGAGTCACAAAAACAACCACAAATGTGGAAACTGAACCTTCCACAAACTTCAGCAGTCTTTAAGTTTAGGATGTTTACTCCTAACCATGAAGTGAACCATGAAGTTTACTCCTTCATGGATCACTGCCTTGTCGTGGCAAAGGGGCTTGCGTAGCTCAATGAAGCTATGAGCCATGCCATGCAGGGCCACCCAAGACGGACAGGTCATAGCAGAGAGCTCTGACAAAATGTGATCCACTGGAGAAGGAA
>NW_025336664.1:1521491-1523975 GCF_004798865.1 Varanus komodoensis | reverse complement strand
ATGATGCCGGAAGATGAGCCCCTCAGGTCGGAAGGTGTCCAATGTGCTACTGGGGAAGAGCAGAGGGCTAGTACTAGTAGCGTCAGAAAGAATGAAGTGACTGGGTCAAAGCTGAAAGGACACTCAGTTGCAGATGTATCTGGTGGTGAAAGGAAAGTCTGATGCTGCAAAGATCTATACTCCATAGGAACCTGGAATGTAAGATCCATGAATCAAGGCTAGCTGAATGTGGTCAAACAAGAGATGACAAGACTGAACATCGACATCTTAGGAATCGGTGAACTAAAATGGACAGGAATGGGTGAATTTAATTCAGATGACCATCAGGTATACTACTGCCTGGTATACTGAATCCCTCAGAACAAATGGAGTGGCCTTCATAGTCAATAAAAGAGTAGGAAAAGCAGTACTGGGATACAATCTCCAAAATGACAGAATGATCTCAGTTCGAATCCAAGGCAAACCATTCAAAATCACGGTAGTCCAAGTCTATGCCCCAACCACTGGAGCTGAAGAGGCTGAAGTTGACCATTTCTATGAAGGCCTACAACACCTTCTAGAATTACACCAAAAAATGATATCATCCATATCATCATGGGGGATTGGAATGCTAAAGCAGGAAGCCAAAAGATAACTGGAATAAAAGGCAAGTTTGGCCTTGGAGTATAAAATGAAGCAGGACACAGGCTGGTAGAATTTTGTCAAGAGAATATGATGATCATAGCAAACACTCTTTTCCAACAACCCAAGAGACGACTCTACACATGGACCTCACCAGATGTTCAACACAGAAATCAGATTGACTATGTGCTCTGCAGCCAAAGATGGAGAAGCTCTATACAGTCAGTAAAAACTAGACCAGGAGCTGGCTGTGGCTCAGATCATGAGCTTCTTGTTGCAAAATTTAGGCTTAAGTTGAAGAAAGTAGGGAAAAGCACGAGGCCACTCCGGTATGACCTAAATCATATCCCTGATGAAAATACAGCAGAGGTGACAAATAGATTTTAGGAAGTAGATCTGATAGACAGAGTGCCTGAAGAACTATGGACGGAGGTTCGCAACATTGTACAAGAGGTAGCAACTAAAACCATCCCAAAGAAAAGGAAATGCAAAAAAAGCAAAATGGCTGTCTAAGGAAACTTTACAAATAGCTGAGGAAAGAAGGGAAGCGAAAGGCAAGGGAGAAAGAGAACGACAGACCCAATTGAATGCAGAATTCCAGAGAATAGCTAGAAGAGATAAGAATGCCTTCTTAAATGAACAGTGCAAAGAAATAGAAGAAAACAATAGAATAGGGAGGACCAGAGATCTCTTCAAGAAAATTGGAGATATGAAGGGAATGTTTCATGCAAAGATGGGCATGATAAAAATGGCAGGGACCTAACAGAGGCAGAAGAGATTAAGAATAGGTGGCAAGATTACACAGAAGAACTATACAAGAACACTATCCCCCAGAAATTAATGAATAAGGCAGAGTGGTAGCAAATAGAAGACACTTCTGGAAGCTTGCTGTTGTTGTTAGTCGCAAAGTGGTGTCCGACCCATCGTGACCCCATAGACAACATTCCTCCAGGCCTTCCTGTCCTTCCACCATCCCCCGGAGTCCACCTAAGCTCACACCAACTGCTTCAGTGGCTCCATCCAGCCACCTCATCCTCTGCCGTCCCCTTCTTCTGTTGCCATCTATTGTTCCCAGCATTAGGCTCTTCTCCAGGGAGTCCTTCCTTCTCATTAGGTGGCCAAAGTATTTGAGTTTCATCTTTAGTATCTGACCTTCTAAAGAGCAGTCAGGGTTGATCTCCTTAGGACTGACCAATTTGATCACCTTGCAGTCCAAGGGATTTGCAGGAGTCTCCTACAGCACCACAATTTAAAGGCCTCAATCCTTTGGCGCTCAGCCTTGCTTATGGTCCAGCTTTCACAGCCAAACATGCAACTGGGAAAACCATAGCCTGATAACCACATTGGGGTGGTCACTGACCTTGAGCCAGACATCCTGGAATGTGAAGTCAAATGGGCCTTAGAGGGCCTGAGCAACAACAAAGACAGTGGAGGTGACAATATTCTAGCTGAGCTATTCAAAATCTTAAAAGACGATGCAGTAAAAGTGCTACACTCAATATGCCAGCAAACTTAGAAAACACAACAGTGGCCACAGGATTGGAAAAGGCTGTATACTGTTGCCCTGCTATTTAACTTATTTGCAGAGCACATCATGAGAAAGGCGGGGCTAGATGAATCACCAGTTGGAATTAAGATTGCTGAGAGAAATACCAACAACCTCAGATATGCAGATGATACCACTCTCATGGCAGAAAGTGAAGAGGAACTAAAGAGCCTCTTGATGCGGGTGAAGGAGGAGAGCGCAAAAGTTGGCTTGAAACTCATCATTAAGAAAACTAAGATCATGGCATCCGGTCTTCTCACTTCCTGGCAAATAGATGGGGGAGAAATGGAGGTAGTGACAGATTTTATTTTCCTGGG
>NW_025336664.1:1338509-1521391 GCF_004798865.1 Varanus komodoensis | reverse complement strand
GGCAGATGATACCACTCTCATGGCAGAAAGTGAAGAGGAACTAAAGAGCCTCTTGATGCGGGTGAAGGAGGAGAGCGCAAAAGTTGGCTTGAAACTCATCATTAAGAAAACTAAGATCATGGCATCCGGTCTTCTCACTTCCTGGCAAATAGATGGGGGAGAAATGGAGGTAGTGACAGATTTTATTTTCCTGGGCTCCAAGATCACTGCAGACGGGGACTGCAGCCAAGAAATTAAAAGACGCTTGCTCCTGGGGAGGAAAGCTATGGCAAATCTAGACAGCATACTAAAAAGCAGAAACATCACCCTCCCAACAAAAGTGCGTATAGTCAAGGCTATGGTTTTCCCAGTTGCATGTCTGGCTGTGAAAGCTGGACCATAAGGAAGGTTGAGCGCCAAAGGATTGAGGCCTTTGAGTTGTGGTGCTGGAGGAGACTCCTGCGAGTCCCTTGGACCACAAGGCGATCAAACCGGTCAGTCCTAGAGGAGATCAACCCTGACTGCTCTTTAGAAGGTCAGATACTAAAGATGAAACTCAAATACTTTGGCCACCTAATGAGAAGGAAGGACTCCCTGGAGAAGAGCCTAATGCTGGGAACAATAGATGGCAACAGAAGAAGGGGACGGCAGAGGATGAGGTGGCTGGATGGAGTCACTGAAGCAGTTGGTGTGAGCTCAGGTGGACTCCAGGAGATGGTGGAAGGACAGGAAGGCCTGGAGGAATGTTGTCCATGGGGTCGCGATGGGTCGGACACCACTTCGCGACTAACAACAACAGCAACTTTAGGATGCTTCCAGAAGTGTCTTCTATTTGCTACCACTCTGCCTTATTCATTAATTTCAGGGGGATAGTGTTGTTTTCTGCTGTAAGGCTCCCAAGTTTTCCCATCACTTTTTTTTTTCTTACCATAAAAATCCATTAGGAAAAAAAATGAAATTGCTACATGATGCCTTTTGATTGGTAGTCCACGTAACCCTGTCTGGAAGCACCCTATAGATAATTGGTCTTTAAGGTAATTAAAACACTGTCACACATTGTATATGCATGGTTCAAGATGAGTAATTAAGCAGGGCATTCTTATTAGTGACCCTGAAGCTCTGGGATGAACTCAAAGTGGAAACATGATGGTGTCTGTCTTTGCTATGCTCTCAAAAGAAGAATAAGGCCGATTTATGTTTACAGATGTGGGATGCAGGTTGTGCAGTGGGTTAAACCACTGAGCTGCTGGGCTGGTTGATCGAAAGGTCGATAGTTTGAATCCGCAGGCAGGGTGAGCTCCCATGCTCTGTCCCAGCTCCTGCCAGCCTTGCAGTTCGAAAGCATGCAAATGCAAGTAGGTAAAAAGGCGCCACTTTGGTGGGAGGGTATCAGCGTTCTGTGCACCTCAGTGTTTAGTCATGCCGGCCACACGACCACGAAGACTGTCTGCGGACAAATGCTGGCTCCCTCGGCTAGGAAACGTAGATGAGCCTTGCCCCCAACAGTCAGACATGACTGGACTTTAATGTCATGGGGAAACCTTTACGTTTACAGACATCTGTGAATTCTACAGAACTAAGAAGTGCAGTCATTTTGTCTCTCTGTGGTTCATACTGAGTTCATTTACTTGGCTTAGCATTTTAATGTTTGGTTTCCATGACTTTTAATAAGCTATTTCAGGTAATAGAAGAGCAGAATATAAATATTTGAAATAAATTACTCTGTCAGAAGCAGAGAAGAAATTCTCTCCCCAGTATTTTTCTCTCTAACTTATTAACAAATAAGCCTAATCAGCAGATATGAATAACAAATAAAGGCATGTACCTCTTGAAAGAGATGCCAATTAGAGTCAGGTAGTTAAATCATGTTAATGTTTCACTCTAAGTATCAGCAGAACCATCTCAGCCTACCTGGCAGCAAGTTGCACAAGGGGCAGTGAAAGTGGAAAGGACTCTGAAGTCTACCTTGTCTAAAGGAATCATTTGAAAGGTCTTTGTTTGCTGCTTTATGTTCTTCTGAAGAGAAAACCTCCTGCCAGTCCATTTGAAAGGCATTCTCCCTAAATTCAAAGACTGTGAGAGCAAGAGTGGGGGAAAGAGATGTGAGGATAAAACAGTGACAGCACAAGGCCAGAATTCTCCAAGTGTAATACAAACCTCCTCTATAATGCATGTGTGTGTTATTGACGGAGAAAGCAGGATGTTTTCCCAGAAGCCCCAACCCAGCTTTCATGTATATATCTATAATCCAAGAGACGCAATGTTGCTCTTTCCTTTTTCTCAAATCAATACTGAATTTTGGAGTGTCCCGATGCACTCTTTTTTCCACATGCTGGCAGATAAAGCTGGAAGGTAATGGAGCAAGACTCTGTTTATCCTTCTCCCAGACAATTTGAGTCTTTTTCTGTGAGACTGTATTTTAGGTCTGTTCCCTTCCTTTTACCTTTAAATTGCCATAGTAATTAGAGACTGCAAGTATCAGCTTAGCCTGGATATGACTGGGTGCCTTTGTTTGTTTCTGGTAGCTTGGCAGCTCTTAAATTTCTCTTGGTTTAATAAAGAATTGCAATAGCAAAGTTTGAGCATCTTGGACAGAGGGGCGCATGTGGAAGAGCAGAGGACTCCACTGTAGTAGCCCTTTAACTCAAAGGTGGCATAGACATTGAAGTATGTAGGAAGGAACTATGTAGGAATATGTAGAAATATGCACACACACACATACCAATCCCTAACCCCCCGCCCCACAAACAAATGCATCATTTCCACTTCATTTATTAGGGGAAAGAACAGCAGGTGCATTTTCCCTTGTCCCATTAGTGGTAAGCACTGAAAGAATGCTTCACAACTCAGAGCTACAGAAAGGGGACATTCAAGAATGGGGAAGAGTCCTCTGACCCACAAGCACAAGAAGAAATAAAGCAACATATGAAAATAACCCTGGGAAGAAAAAGAGAATACTTCCCTACAACCCTGTGTTTTTATAAGAAATGCAACCTCATGTAAACCACAATCTGCCTTTCTGCTGGCTTGGGAGCACCTCTTTTCGATCTGGATTATGCTTCAAATTGTTTTACACACAGAAGGCAAATTCAACAGCACCGGTACCAGAAAAACCTCTATAATGACAGCTACTGCTCTGATAAGCCACCATTAGTTTTATCTTTAATGTACCTGAAAAACCACCTTCTTCTATATGAGCCTATGTGGTTTTTAAAATCTTCAGGATGGCCCTTCACTGTATGTCCCCCATCAGAGATAGGGAGATAGGTGGAAATGAAAGAAGAGCCCATCTCAGAGCCCACTCCCAGGGTATGCAACTCTATCCATTGGCCCCTTTCTCTGTTGGCAGCACACAATTTTTTTTCTCAGGCAGGCCTTTGGCATATATGATGCTTGTTGCTGAAGGCTTGTTTTCAATGTTTGGGGTTATCTCTTTTATGTTTTAATATATTTGTTCTCATGTTATATTTAATTAAGATTTTTGTTTTTCATCAGGATTTTAATATTAGCTGCCTTCAGTATCATTTTTCATGGTATAAATGTGTGACAGTAATTAGTTTGAACTCTCTCTCTATAAGGATACGGAACAGGATGAAAACAGTTCAGTTTCCTGGCAGGTCCAAGCATGGCTCCAGAAATGCCCCTCCTCTCATATCTGAAACCAAGCCTCTCCCTGCCTCGTCCCAAAATCCAACACTACATCACACGCCTGGGGCACACAGGCCTAAGATCCCCTGCACCTGTTTCCAACGCTTTCCCCCATACCATGCACTTGCTTTTCACCATACTCAGCAGATGGAACACATGTCCCTCCTGAACTAATAAAAAGTACAAATAAAACTTGTGATGTTCTAAGTGAAATGAATAGGCATGGTTCATTATATGTACCCCACTGAACTTTGTTTCATTCCCCCTTTTTAACAGGGCAAATAAGTCTGGTAGGAATAGTTCTGATTAAAATGTGTCTTGCCTCTTCTCTTCCTGCCTCTTTTATTTAATTCCAAAGGATTCTTTAAAGGATGCTGGTTTCTGTTTTTCAGGAGAATTCTTTACAAGTTTTCAAGAGAGACATCATTTCATATTAAAAAAAAAAAACCTTCATTTAGAAGCCAAATCAAGCAACAGTCTTAAAATCTATCTTTTTTTAATATGAAAGTTTTGTCTCCTGGACCATTTCTTGTTGGCATGTTCTTCTCAGACCAAGAAAGGAATACACTGGCATATATACTCCTTTGTTCATCCGTGTGTCCAGCACATATGGCAACAGTCTGAAATGTATGCAAACCTATATTAAGAGGCAAACACCGCCGATTTCTCAGATGTCAGTTGGTGAACACATGCACACAACTATGCCTTTTCGAGATCAGACAAAAGCATGGCTATTTCATCTCTATTATCTCAACACAATCTGCTATATATGACTGTGCTCCACTACTATCCTTCGATCGACCATTTCAAGCTTGATTTTGTTCGACCAGTGTTGCGGGAGCAGGGAAGTGACACTGAAGACAAGGTATTAATTGGCAAAAGACATGTACACTCAGCAGACACAGGCAGCTGGAGACCCACAGCAATCAGAATTCTGCTTCCTCATGCAGACAGAAGCTCACTCATCACATTTGGAGCTTGTAGGGGAGAATAAGCAGCAGCAGTGTCACCGCCCAGTGACCTGAATGGTTTTATCACCTGCTCTGCCTTTGATGTTTTCAGGATCATTCTTGGCAGCAGCGTCCACTGAGAAGTGGTGGTGCGTGGCACAGAAATTATTGCTTGGTGTTTCGGATTTGGATGTCAGACAAATACTACAATGATTATCTGGTTATTGAATCTGTTTGGCACATGGGTGGGATCTTCAGTTGTTTACTCCATGGACTCTGCTCTTCTTGAAAATCATGCGAAAGCATAAATTATCTTTGTGTTCCACTTGGCATGGGCCAAAACTGGGGTGCCATTTGCTACAATGCACAGGAAAGAGGAGGTAGCAAAAAGAATGCCATGTCCTTTGGGAGTTCACCGGGCAACAAATCTGCCTCCTCTATTTATTTTCTCAAGAACTGAGTACCGATTAGTCCAGCTTCTTAAACACCACAAGGAGGAGACCTTTTGTGCAAGGTGACTAAGTAATAAAGTACAGGTCTCAAAATCACACAATGAGCAGCTTACCTGGCACTTTCAAAGGTTGCAGATGCTGACTTCCCAACAGCACCGAATCCAACACCAACAGCCAAACCCTCTGAAACAGGGAAAGGAAATGGCAGTTACTAACTCAGCAGCTGTCTTGGCAGATAGAGGGATATTCTGTTTAATCCCTCTAATGTCTTAAGTGGCTTCTAAACCAACCATTTTCCTCTACTGATAAGAAGCATATAATAAGAAATCCTCCATGGTCTGAAACATGTAGCACTGTTTAACCTGGAACTTGTCAATCAGAACACACTCCAATGACTAAGTCAGTGACCGCTCCTTTAAATGGTTTGGTT
The DNA here is from genome assembly GCF_004798865.1 of Varanus komodoensis. Classification (NCBI taxonomy): domain Eukaryota; kingdom Metazoa; phylum Chordata; class Lepidosauria; order Squamata; family Varanidae; genus Varanus; species Varanus komodoensis. The sequence goes on along the minus strand of NW_025336664.1, from coordinate 1,515,932 downwards.
GCACACCTGTAGGAGGTTGTCTCTTCCCTTTCACATACTTAGAACCTGCAATATTGACAGTACACAGAAAGGAAGCATGTAGTTTTACATCTCTGATGCACCTCCGATGCACAGTGCTCAGCCACCCTCCACTGGAACCATCTGGACATGGATTTTCATATATGATGGAGATGCACACTGCAATCAAGGGCTGCTAGTTCTCATAGCAACTACTCGCACACAATAGCAACTAGATGGGGGTACTGTATTCTGAGCCCCCCCCCCCCCCCACACACACACACAGAGTCCAGGATATTTTAGTGTTGTATTTTTTGTATGCCGATATGACTTTTCAAGCCCGGTTTTGAACATGTGGGTTTAGAAAAACAACAGATATTCAGTTATTTGCAGTTACTTGCTGTTCTTCCTCCTGTATTTCAGCTCTGCACAAAAGAATTAATGCTTGTTGGTATAGAATAATATAGTTCCACTGAACTCCAGCATGTGATACTCGGTAGCATTGTTTAAGAATCCAAAAATATCGATACTACACATTCATCTTTAAAAGTCTGACCTAGAAAACCTACAATCACATCAGGCAGAAATTTCTTCCCTGCATACTCTCCCTTAAATGTTTTAAAACCTGAGTCCATAATGCAGAACAAATTAGATGTTCTTAAATTGGATTGTTTTAAGCAGAAGTTAAATTTAGTTGCAACTAAACCTGCTTCACTGATTTCAATGAGATTTATATGTCACCGGAATAAAAGCCTTACACCATAAAGAGAAAAACAAAGTGTCTTTGCTGAACCTTTATTGAACCTTAAAGGCATTAGTTCTCAATAAAACCACATAGCATTGCAAGTGTACTCAATTCTGTATATATTCTAATGGCCCAGTGTTATTTATTTATTTTATTTATTTAAAACATTTCTATGCCGCCCCCTTCGCCAAAAGCCTCTATTACCAGTTGCTACTCCTGTAAATAAACAGAAATAATAATAATAATAATTCAGTTCAATATCTCAGCTAATGATCACAATCCACAAGAATTTACTCAACTACTGAATGGCACGTGGTAATTCTTATTGCACTACATTCTTATTTAAGCTTAGATGTTCAAAACAATGTAGAAAAAATGTGGAGGGAGAGGAAGCACAACAGGATACAGCTGAAGACACTAGAAGCAACTCATGTACCACCATCTTCAGTATTCTGGTCACCGTGCGTCTCCACTATCAGCGAGGGAGCTTATGGGAGTGTATGACCCCATAAGATATGTGATGCTTACTGGTATAAAATAGGGGTGGGAGAACTAGTGGCTCTTCAAATATTTGTTAGACTACAACTTGAATTATCCCTGAATGTTGGCTTAGGAGGTCCCAGAATCCAACAAGACCTGGGGGTGAGGGTTGTCCATCCCTCCCCAACAAAATTAAATTTAAGACCATTATCTAGAACTCAAAAGGAAAAGCATGAAGTTCGGCTTTTTTATTTCCAAGAAATCCTACATGGGAAGATATGCACAGAATTTCATCTCCTGTCATTCACTGCAGATGTATGTCAAGCTTGGAATACACATTTTAAAGTATTCAAGCATGTTAACACATACAAGACAAATATTTGCTCTTTGCCAACTTTGTCAATTTTTTAATTATTACAGCGTAAGAACTCAGCACGTCCTAATAGAAGCTCATCTAGCAGGTGCATTTATATCTCCACAGGGTATAAATCAGAACTGCCTTAATTACAATTGCTGTAACTGTTAATAGGAAGAGGAAAGCATTTAGCCTTTAAACAGGTGCAGGAAATCTGACATCGTTATGTGCTTTTGGCTTCATCCCCAGAGATGAGTCTTGAAGCCACTCCTATGTAATTGGCTCATTCTTTGCAACCCATTTGGGGGAGACTGGTTTTCTTTTTTTCAAACAATCAGTCCCCTAAACAACCTGAAGTAGTTTCACTTCTCTCAAATAGTGAAACTTACGAGAATAATTCCTAGGGATATAACCTTTTCAGAAAATTCCTGTTGTTAAAAAAAAGAAGTGCATTTCGTTTGTGAACAGCACCAAACAGGGCAAGAAATAAAATCAATTGGAACTAAAAGCTGCTGTGAAAATATACCACTTTTTGAACAGACGTACAACCGTCTCCCTTTGGACTGATCCAGTGGAAAACCTGCTCTCCTTAGTTTGTAGCTGGTTACATAGTCCTGACCAGCTGGTTCTTGTGTTAATCACAAGGCCATCTCTTCCCCTTCTCAGAGTATATAAAATAAAGTTTTGAATAAAGGACTAAGCAGATATATAATCAGAGAAAGACAGAAAGTGCTTGAGAGGAGGAAAATACAAAGTAGAAGCAAACTGAACACCAGAAGAATGAGGTAGGAGAGAAAGAAATGAAAAAGAAAAGAAAAAGAACTTAGCATTTGATTTGGAAAACATATTTGGATTCAGAAAATCTGCTCATGTTAAAAGAAAGCATAGTAAGGGTCTTAAGCTACATCTTCGTCAACTGCTGCTGAACCAAGTAGTTATGATCTTCACTTCCAGCTATGGAGATGCTCTCCAGTGATGATCTCTTCTCATGAGTGAGAAGTTGTCCTGTATGCACACCATACAATGGGGGACCCAGTTTGGCACAGAATCCCCCACGCCCATGGAGGAGCTTGAAGAACATCAGTAGCAGGAGGACTGATCTCTGGTCTTGACCTTACTCCCCTTCTCAAGACATATGGGGTGCTGATCTGAACACCCCTTGCTGTGTGTGTCCTTTGGGGAGCAAAAACAGAGGGCAGTGGAGCTCATCCCACATCAGAAAAATCTGTATCGACTTCTGCTGATGCAGTGCAGCTTGAGTTGCCCAAGGGCCAAATACTGGTAGACAGATATGAATAAGAGGCTGAAGGCACCCTGAGGGAAAAAGGTATCAGTTATCTGGTGGGAGTTCCCAGGAGCAAAACAAGGTAGCAAGCATTAATAGAAGTCAAATGCACACTGCAGCTTATAAGAAACATAAATAAGAGAGAGCTAAGCTCAGCAGATGGTGCAGGGTGGAAAGAACACATATTGAGTGAGAGCTGCTGAGTGGAAATGGAAGCTATAACACATTCCAGGTGGATTACCTAAGTGTAAATTAGGAAGGTGATTAAGAATAGAAATGAGTAGCAACAGGGTATCATGAACATGCAAAGGAAGGCTCTGAAAGACAAGGTCAGCCAATTATTGCTGTGGAGGGCAATTTCCCTTTCAGATGACACATGGGGAGGGGAAGGCTGAGAGTGGAAGAGGAAATTATGTTGGTGAGGCATTGGGAGGCTGTGTGATCAAACTGTCTAGGAAAAGATTTATGTGGGATCTATGTAATAAAGCCAGTTCTTCATCTGTTCTTTTTAAGGCTTCAGAATATTTATATCCCGTCAGTATGTATCATATAACTACATCATCTAACTTGATGATGGGGACAGTTCTTCCTACTTGGATATCTAAGGAGGATAGGGTGATGCCACATCCAAATTAGTTGGTTTTACTGCAGACCTCTTTCCTTCCTTCCTTCCATTAATATTGCTTCTAAGCATGATCCATTCTTATACTACACAGTTATTCATAGGAGCTGGGGGTAAATGGAACTGGCTATAATCCCCAGGCATAAATTTTGAGGGGGAGAGATGAGAAATGACTTAAAAGCTTGGCTAGAATCAATTTCACAGCCTTGGCTCCATCTGCAGATGAGAGGTGATGATACTGACAAATCCCAGCCAGCATCCTGATCCCTTTGAAGTATGAGATTCTGTCTGGGCAGGTGACTTGATTGGCAACCTGTACAAATGGCCACAGGTAAAGGAAAAGGAGGAATACAATCCACAGAAATGACAGCGAAACATTTAATGATAGTGAAACAAGGCACCAAGAAAGCCTCTCTCTTTATTTTGCTTGCAAAAGTATTTGGTGATGGTAGCTATGCACAAGGAATATGCACATGTTATACATTCCTCCGATGGCATTATTAATCAGTTTTAATTCAATGAGAAGGGCATTACTCTACCAGTGATAAAAATGAAACTTCAGCAGTAGGATGAAGCAGGAAAATATAAATGCTCAGCTCACTCTCTCCACATGTGTTGAAATTCATATTGCTCCATATCAGTGATTCACTTGTGGGTTTAAACTTTTATGTATATCATCATTTCTTGTAGAAAAAAAGTCTTTGCAAAATGATGCCTCAGGGCCAACCTATACGTTATATGGCGCTTCATGTAATTCCACTCTGCCCACCCCACGTAATTTTCTAATAAGAGAGAGGATTATGCACTTTTTAACTATGGAAAAGCATCCATAAAAGGCTGAGAGGAGCACAGGAATGGTAGATAGGAAAGCGGGATTAACTCTTCCCAAGCAATCCATTTCAACTCTTGCATTTTCCCCCACCCAGCCACTTGCTGGCCCCTTGGAAAGGGAAAGATAGACACCCATTATCGTTTTGCTGCAGGAAGAAAAGCAGCCAGGGGTTGTGGTTTTGAGTGCAGGGCACCATTTGAAATTTCATTACATGTTTGCCCTGGAGATGTCCCTGCAAATCTAAAATGAGTTCTGCACATATAAAATGAGCAGAATGCTCCTCAGTGTAACACATAGTTATTAACATTTATACAGAAGCAGCTATTACAACACAATCAAGCAGTAAAAACAGGTCAAGAAAATGTAGAAGTATATAAGGTTCAAAACAAATCAGAGATTGTGATTAAACCCTTAATTAACAGGGCTATTTCCCCCCAACTCCCACATGTCTTGCATAATTAACAGAAGCATAAAATTGAATTAAGATAATTCAGCAGTGGCAAAAAAAAAAACAACAACACCCCATGATCTCACTCAGCTTCTCTTCACTGGGCTGCTTTGAATATAGGGCTGCTTCCCACCAGCTGCATTACAACCCACTGTTAATTCCCTTAACTGAGAACACAGAGAACAATTGACTACAAATGCTCTTTAAGCAGTGACTACTCAAAACACACACAACTCCCACATCTACATGTAAAAATGCAAAGCCTACAGCTTCAAGATGAGCCTAACATTTTCTATGCAGGAAAAATTCATTTTCAACATACACAGTACAGAACACCACCTGCTTGTGGGCCACCATGCATGAAAAACACACAGGTGTTATCTCCACACACTCATAAAAATGGCTTTAATACCACATATAAAATGCTTACTCTCATTCATTTAATCATTCAGCAATGCAACATGCAACATATATATAGTACACATATGCATAGTTCTTTAAGAATAAGATTCCACATAACTTTTAGTCTTTGGACAGCTGTTTTCCACGGCTGGCTTCTAAAGTGTAGCTTCTTATTCATCCAAGCTCTGTGGGAGCTATCCATGAAGTTCAACCTGGGCAAGTATGGTTTCAGCACCATGGACAGAGTTCTGGATCTGAGTGTGGCTGCCCCTCCCTCTGAACCCTTTTCCATGTGGCAGCCTTCTCAGCTGAGAACTTCCCAGTCCTGGACTGACTATGCCTGGCCAGGCTGGCCAACAGATCATTCTGGGCAGAAAAATGTTGTCAAGAGCTTCCTTTTCCAGCTGAGACTTACCTGAGCAGCATGGTCTTTCTGACTTTTCCATGTTCCCGAATCCTTGCCTGTTCTTTGTTCCTGCCTGCTGGTTTATGGTGGCTCCCAAGTCTTAGCCTGTTCTTCAGCTCTGACTTGTTCTTCACCCCTGAACACTGGCTTGTCCCACAGCTTCTGCTTCCCAGTTCCTGGCTCACAGATTATTTCCAATAGCCTAGAACTGATATTTTCCAGAAAAGATTGAGTGGTCAAGGTCAGAGGCAGGACCAGGAGCCCATCCTGTACAGATTGCAATAATAATTTCTGCTCTGACTTGAGCAAGATAGCTGTCCTCACCTGTCTTAGCTCTCCTGGGGCAGGAATGCATAGAGACAAGAATTTATCCCCCCACTCACATGGGGCTAAAAAGGCAATGAGGTCCGAGTAGCAAGTCCCACTCCAACATCCCTGCATGCTCAGTTCCTGAACTTCCCATTTGAGATGATACACTGGAAGGGGATTCTATTCATGTTCATGCTACTTGTATGGCGGCTTCTACTTATGTACATATGAATATGAGTAGATGCCCCCTTCAGATCTTTGGGAAGGAGCAACTCACACTTATTACCAGCTCACAAAATACTGAAATCCACTTTCTACATGTATTTTCAACAGCTCTGTTCTTCATGCTGAGCAGACAACATGTTTTGAAGGAAAGAAAGAGCTTATCTGAAAGCATGTACTCTACCTAGCAATTACTGTCACCTCAGCAAGAAAAGGAAGACATCTGCTGGTTGCTAACTGGCTGCATCCTTCCTTATCTGCTCCATCGAAGCAGTAATCAGGAGACCATAAGTAACAATGTAATCAATGCAACTTGGTTGCTTTGACAGCAACTTTAACCTAAGGCGAGTAAAACAAGCTGCAGAAACATCAATAAAACCATTATATTTCTCTTCTCAGGGTACGAAATACCATTCACCTCCTTTAGAAAGGTTTAACAAAGTCATTGGCAGAGAAAACCAAACACCCTGTACCGGTGTGAATTATTGCTCTCTCATCAGAGTGGAGCCAAGATGTAATGCATAAAGATAATCTCAGTTGCTGTCTGTACACCCTAGCGCAAAGCAAAATCTTACAGGCTTCCATCGATGGTCAAAGTATGGTAACGTGTCATTCCGAACACACTGAAGCTGTTGGATAACATTCCGGAACACATGCCACAACAGCTGATTTAAGATCAGTTAATGTTGACTCAAGTACCACAAAACCAGGAAATTGAAAGCTAAAGCAAATGCCCTCAAAGATCTGGCCTGTGATCAATAAGGAGGTTGTGTCATGTCATAAACTCTGCTTGCTTACAAATTGTCCTCCACACATCCTCACTTTTCACTGATCTTTCAGGCCCAAATCCAGATGCGGAGGATCTCTTGGCCTTATACTGCCTTACAAAGCACTGAATTCCTTCTAAAAAGCATTTTGATCTCACTTTTCTTTCTCAAGGAAAGATGTTACTTGATTCTTTTCTTCTCCCTATTTATCTTCACAACAATGCAAAGGTACAGAAGATGCAGTTCAAACAGAATTGTTCACACAGTACATTTAACACCTGTATACTCACTGTACATGTATACACAGTTCAATGATCTGATCACATGTACAGATAGTCACATGTTGCATTCAACAAAAGTAGAATATATATTGACGGATCACAGATTTATATGCATGTACAGTAATACACATGTAAAGGGGTATACATGTGTTTGTAAGTGGTGCCTGATTTCAGTCTATTATGCTTTTGCCTGTAGCATTCCTTCATCTGAAAGAACATATGACAGGATACTATAACCCTTGCATTGTTGTTGCAGTTCAGTTTCTTGATTAACAGACTAAATAAAAAAAAATTGAATCTTGAGGAAATTAGTTACTTCAAAACTATAAAAATAAAAACAGTATCATTTTTTTTTGGAACAAAAAATACTAGTTCTGTCTAAACCACTGTAAACATAAAGTAGACAGCAGTACATAGTTGTTGTTGTTCCATTTTAATTTACAGAACCACAACTATGAAAGCCTGAAAACTTAATATTTGCTGACAATAATGTATTTAAGAGAAACTGAAAAGGAAGGAAGAAAGCAATAGGAACAGTTCAGATAAGCCTACCATTTAGGTTAAGTCTTGACGAAAGCAGTCCTTATGGCCTCTGGAGAGCATTTGGGGCACAATGCAGTTCAGCTCCCTGCAAGCAGGGAGGAGGGGGAGGAGGAAGTCCAGCTGTGGATCTTCCCTCTCCCACTTGCCCTCTGTGGCCGTGGAATGCTTTTCTTTCATAATGTTGCAACTGGGCCTCATAAAAAAAGGAGCAGAGGGAGAACAGGAGATACGCTGCTGAAAGATGGGGAAAAGAAAGGCCAGCATATCCTCTCAGCTCTCCAGCTGTCATCCCACCACCCAAAAAGAAAATCTGCCAGGCAAGCTCAAGGGCCCACCCAGCTGTTTTTATTTCTGTTTTTTGCATTTTAAATCATAGTCTAGGAGAATGGGAAAGGGCCTATAAGGCCCCTGAGTTCAACCTTCTGCTCAAGGCAGGACTCAGTTAAAGCACCCCTGACCGAAGGCTGTCTGACTGCCCACGAATACCTCCACTGTTAGGAGAGCCCATGGCCTCCCTAGGCAATCAGGTCCTAACACTGCTCTGACAGGCAGGGAGTGTTTCCTGATGTCAGAATCTGGCTCCCTGTAACTTGAGGCCATTGTTCCATGTCCTGCACTATGCCAGGACTGAGAAGAGATCCTGGCCCTGCTCCTGTGACAGCATTTCAAGAATGTGAAAAGTGCTATCATAAATCTCCTCCGCCTTCTCTTCTTCAGGCTAAACATGCACAGCTCTTTCAATCTGTCCTCATAAGGCTTTGCTTTTGGGTCATCCTGGTTACTCCCCTTCCAGCCTTCTTGAAGGGTTGAACTGGAGACAGTTCTCAAGAGGGGACCTAACCGGTGCCAAATGGAGGGGAACCAGTACCATCCTGAACACAGAAGGGTTCAAGCTGTATGGTTATTCCTGGTTGTGCAGAATTGGTTGGGCTGAGGAATTTAAGGGATGCTTACTCAAGGGAACATGTACAGAGAGCTCAATAAGCATGGAAAGCTTTCTTATTTCATAATAGTAACCAAATTTATCCATGGAATAGTTTGGCAATACAAACTTAATATTTAAAATTGCTCAAATATTGTGTATTTAATTTCCTTTAAAATATCTTAGTTTTGTTTATCTTGTCTCTAGTGGCGGTGCCAATCTCATGCCTACTGATTTTTTACCAAACTCCCAGGATGTATAAAATACAAAGATTTCATTTTGGTGGCAATAGTTTTATAGTTGAAGTCTTTATATTGGAGACTATTATATAGTGCAAAACTTTAAGTGGAGTATTCTAGCCACTCGGAAATGGGAAATGTAGCTTCATTTTTATAATATTTCAAAAGTGATTTCTTGAGTTGCTGTTTTTATTTACTTATTTCATTTCTATACTGCCCACAGCCAAAGCTCTCTGGGAGGTTCACAAGAAGATAGATAACACATTTTAAAAGTTTGAAAAATTATTTAAAACAGCATTAAAATACAATTAAAACACAATAAAAAAAATCTAACCAAGAAGAAAAAAAAAACCTAACCAAAAAAAAAAAAATGGATTTTTTTCTTCCATTCCCAGTCCCAGTCTGAATCCCAATTTGATAAGATGAAGACTCCACATTTGAGGCCACTAAATTTCACTGAATTTTGTTTAGATGCCTTTTGAATTTTGGGTTTTGACATTTTGGTCTTGTTCATTTAGAACCTCAAATTAAAACATGATCATAAAACCAGATCCCCTTAGCTGAAACCCATTTATTCTATGTCTGAATTCCAGTATGACACATGTAGAAAATGTGTTGACTCTCTAAAGTGTGTGTGTCGTGTGCACATGCATATTCAGCATTGCTTAAGATTATTCAGTCAATAAACCAATTACACTGGAAAGTTATTCAAAGATTTTCCTTGGATGCTTCCAGGAAAAAATCTTGACAAATATCTTGCAAACAGATAAAATCTAACCAAACCTGATTGTGCCAAATAATCCCAAACAATTCTCTTAGGAAAATAAATGTAAATTGTCAAACTAATTACAATGTAAAACAGACAGTCACTTTTATTTTTTGCCAATCTGTCCTCAATCCAGATTACCGTTATTTAAGGTTTATAAACAAACTCAGAGGTAAAGGACGATAACCATTCTCTCTCTCTCTCTCTCTCTCTCTCTCTCTCTCTCTCTCTCTCTCTCTCTGTGTGTGTGTGTGTGTGTGTGTGTGTAAACAGCTATGCCATCCAAGGTACAAACATCTGTGTTTACATCTGGAAACCACAATATAAATAGTTTCTAATACAATTCATATGATTATATTAGCTGCAAAAAATGTTGATCAGAGTTCAGAAATCACTGTTTACAGACCCATGTTCATCCCAACATTTTCTCAGATATCAGGGGCATGCAGCTTTTTCTAGATTGCAGAAAGTGCTTGTGTGAACTGGTCCCAGTGCCTGAGATTTACATAAATCAGGTACAAAGAATAGAATAGGGATAACTAGAAATAAATAGTTAATTCCAGAACACAGTGCTGCCATAGCAACTTAGCTAAATGATAGAAAAGGTAGAAAGGGAATTATACCTTGCAGCTTCTTCCATTACTTCCAGGCTACATTTAACAGTCTAAAGTCAATATATGCTCCTGTTTCTTTTTTACTTGCATTCAGAGATAATATATGATATTAGCAATCCAGAAGAATTGAGAATTACTATTTCAGAGGCTTACTTCTTGTCATTCAAGACATTAAGCATTAACTAAAGATGAAGTAACTTTTCAAAGCTTAAAAGCACAGAAATTGCAAGGCAGCTGTAAAGGTGCTCATCTACTCCTCTTCAATCTACTCCCCTTGAACTTAGACACGGATCTTAGCTTAACTATTCTTTAAAGTATGTAGGGATCACTTTTATGCCTCCTCGGGCCCTCCAAGCAATGTGCATTAATAAAACATGAAACAGTAATACAACAAAAACAAGGCAAAACAAGAATTATATATAAAAAAGCTTAGCAATATAAAAATTAACCGGAGGCCATCACAAGCCCAAAGCAGCATTACTGTTTTACATTATGCCTGTAACAGTGGGAAAGAGGTTAATGTGACCTCCCTTGGGAGTGGTTCCCTAGTTGATGTGCAGCTATAGAAAGGATCATAAATCAATATTGTACTTTATGGGTAGGGTCCTAGGTGTGAAGGTGGTCTTTCAGTTATTATGGCCCCAAGCTGTTGTAAGACATAATAATGGAATGTGCATACCAGGATGGAGGGAATTGCACCCCGAGTAACAACACACGAGGAAACGGAAGCACTGATCCCGTATGACATAAACCCAATCCAAAGTGCATCCTCAGCCTACTCGTACTTTTCAGCCCAGAAAGGGGGATACTGGCTGGGGAAGTTGTAGGCCTTTTTTTTTTTTTTTCAATCTAAGCTTTCTGCAGGATATACCCCTACAGAATCAAGCAACTATGTGATTGACTGAAGCAGGGTGCTGCAGACACAGTAAGTTCACACCTCTTTATTATTTTAAGTCAACTTATACTCTACTTCTACAGCCCTAAAGGTGAAAAACCAGGGGAAGGAGAGGGTGGGTTAAAAATACAAATAACACAAACTGTATTTTCCTCCTACCTCTTCTCTTTTGTCACAATTTTCCTATAAATTCTGTGTGTGTTAATCTCCATGTTACAGCAACTGCTATTGATACAGTGAAGTATATCTGTTCATAAGGGGTTCAGTTGTCTACTCTATATACAGAAAAGCAGTGCTTTTTTTGTCATAGAAAGCACCGGAACGGAGTTCCGGCACCTTTTTTTGACAGATTTTCCAAGTTTTAAAAGTAACTTTTGAAAATGTGATGTTTGGTCCACGTGGATTCGAATCGCCCCATTGAGCGTAGCAGGTTGGCGGCAAAATCATTACAACGGTGCATGCGGGCTGATTGTGTGTCGAATCCGATGCATGCGTACTTCGTCCGCGCTGGTTGTGATGGCACTGCTCGGCTTGTGGTGCTGCTCGGCTTGTGATTGGTTGTGTGGCCGCATGCTCAGTGCTTACTGCAGGCGGCGACCGTTATGTTTAGTTACACAACTGATGTGTGTGGGTATATGTACAGTGATTGACTGCACGTGAAAGTAAATAATTTCATGAGTTCCACCACCCTTTTTCTTACAAAAAAAGCACTGCAAAAAAGGGTGGCCTGAAACATACAAAGCTAGGTATTCATCTGCCATTTATTTCAGGCCATTTTTCTTAGAACTGAGTACAGCCAAGGGCAAAAATGCTGACACAGGGCCTTGAGGAGGAGCTGCATGGCTGGACATGGTTGTTGCTCCGTGGTAGCACACCTACTTTCATCCAGAAGGCCCCAGGATTAATCCTTGATATCTCCAGGTGTGGCTAGGAAAAAAAATACTGCCACAACCCTGAATAGCCACTGTCAGTTAGTGTTGGTAATAATGGACCATAGATGCCCATGTTCTCAGTCAATGTAAGTCAGCTTTTTTCCTAATGGCTAGAACGGGGGTGGGAAACCTTCAGCCCAGGAGCTGAGCCTGGCCTGCCACATTAGCCCATGCAAGGCATCTTCCCAAAGCTCTGTTGTCTCAAAGAGGGAGGAAAAGAGATGGAAGCAATGTTCCCTGGCCTTGAGGGGCACTCCTCAAGCCCACAGCTTAATCGGCTTTGCTTCTTTCTCACCATCCCAGAATGAAGAACATGCTAGAGGAGCAAAGCTGACTAGACACTCAGCTAGTACCTTGGGGGCTACCCCAGGTATTAGCTGGATAAATATCTGCTTCACCTGCTTCTCATTGTCTAGAGACAGTGGGAGGTGAGTAAGGTCAGTAATGGTCTCCTTTCTCCTTGTACAGAGAGGATAGGGCTTTATGGAGTGGGAGAGGCTTGGGGAAATGGTCTCCCTCCTGACACGATACAAGTACCTATGCTCCCCCAATTTTTCCTGGGAGGTAATATTGCCCCAGGACTATTTTGACTGGTCTTAAAAGAGGCAATGACCAGTCCATTACAAATAAAGTGATATCTGCAAAGAAATACATTACATCCACTCTTACCAGCTCCCTAGTTCTGTACCTTCTTTTTAAAAGGTACTCAGCTCTGTCCGTTAGTCTGAATTTACAGATCAGCAGGAAAATCTGACTATTTTCTAGAAGGATTGGCACAATATGGAGTCAAGGTCTTGACCACTAATTAAAAAGGCTTTGAAGCACAGCTGTGCAGCAGGAAGATACACTTTTCATTCATTCTCTTCCATTTTTGCCATTAATTCTTGGCAAAAATCCATACAGTGAACAAAATAAAAACAATGAAACAGATCCATCCAGGGACAGAAATTCCAGCTTCCTAAAATCACGCCCATACCCAAGTTTTCCAGAAATCATCAGGAAACTTGCCCCTTTCCTGGAAGGATCTGCTTTAGTACTGCTGCAGGGAAAACTCTACTCAAATGGTACTATTTTTAGTGTCATTGTCAATCTCATCAGCTTTTAGCAGAGCAGATGGAGACAGCCACCAGGTTATTCAAGCCTGGTCTGGGGAAATCACAGCTTTTGCTTGTAAAATCATACGGACAGTATGTTTAGTTTTTACTTATTTCTCCCTCCACAACAGCAACAGATCCAAACAGCTATGGTCTGTTTTATTGTTGCAATACTCCAAGCTGAAGTCCGAGGCAAATGGTACTCCGAGGATACTCCTAGATCTATTGCTGCTGCGGGATGACTGCTGCAACTCAGACCGCCTTTTACCACCCTTGATTGGTTTGCCAACTACGGCCTTTCCTGGACAAGGATAGCTGGACCACAGCGATACAGGCGCTAGCTACCTCAAGACAGGATTACTGCAATGTGTTCCCTATGGGGCTGACTTTAAGACTGCTCTGGAAGTTGGAGTTAGGACAGAATACAGCAACCGACAAGAGCTGACCCTTTCGAGCCTGCATTGCTTTAGCTGATGGAACAGCAACTGGGTATTTGCTACCAGGCCAGGTTTAAGGTTTTGATCCTAGCACACAAATCCCTGAACAGCTTGGGACCAGGACACCTGGTTCTCCTTCACCAAGCTCCATCACCTTCACTCTATCCTCCTGGTGGTTCCTCATGGACCCACGGCCCATTGAAGAAGATCTCTCAGTGTGGTGGCCCCATTTCTATCAAATTCCCTGCCTCTTGATGGCACATAACAACAAAGAGGTCAGGTAGGCACCAGCACTCTGCTGCATCCAGGACCTGCTAAAGACATCTGTCTTCCAGGTATCCTTCCTTGCTGACCAGCCATGGTTTTCCGATTATCATGATTTTAATACTACCTTGTTTTAATAATTCTTTCTGTTCTAGTCTTTTATTGTTCAGCATTCAGAACTCTGTTTAGAAATGGTGTAAATAAATAAATAAATAAATGGTGGCTGCCAGCTTTTTTCTAACAGTTATTTGATGGGTGACTGGAGATCCATACTGCTAAATAAATTACCAAAGAGGAGCTAGAGATAAAAAGGCAAGAACAAAAATGTTCTTCACTTCAGTCAATGCCATAAGAGTTGACTATGTGCCTTGATTTCTTCACATTTGTCCTTTACATGTACTCTATTTTGCAATCAAGATCAATTCAATTTCATACTCTGGAGATCACTGTGGTCTTGTTTTGCATATAATTATTACAGTTTCTTACACCTCAATTATTATTCTGCATATGATTCAGTTACTTTTTCCAGGACATTTTCAGATTGGTATGTATTATGGTGCCATTTTCAGTCAAAGGCATACCTGGCTGCTAATTTTAAAAAGAAGCTATCTGCATGAAAATGCTGGCACAAGCACAGAGCCTTGTAAATCCCATAGCCTTTCATCCCCAAATGGAAGAATCAATATTGAACAATTCATGTTTGTATTTTTGTACCCCAGTCTCTTGACATTACTTCAGTTTCTTGTCCAAAACCAGACTCTGCGTTTATCAATAACACATACCACAAAAGAACATCTAAGCGATGGTTCAGATGTCATGAACCATGTAATGATAAACCATAGTTTATCGTGACGGAAATGATCACAGCAAGCTACAGTATTTATTATTTGTATTTATATTTTATTATTTGCATTTATATACCACCCCAGTAGCCCAGAGCAATGTACACTCTGAGCCTCCTCTCTCCTTTTTTGGTATGGCTATGAGACTGGAAACTTCTGAGTCCTTTTTGATGAACTGAAATTTGTTGTTCTATCCAAACTGATAAAACTATGGTTAATGTTAACATGTTTTTCTTTGAAGCAAGACTTCTTTAGTCATACACTAATAATAATGCAGATCTCTGGTTTATCAGAATTCTCTGCAGCCTTCTCTCTGGTGGCACCCTGACTGTGGAACATGCTCCACAGAGAGGTTTGCCTGGTGCCAACACTTCTTTCCATTCAGCGTCAGGCGAAAACCTTTTTATTCTCCCAATTTTAATTGCTAAATTGTTTTAATTGGTGGTTTTATACTTATCGTCAGATGTTGTACTACTCTTAGTCTTATTTCTATTTTTATTCTATTTTATTAATGTTGTTGTAAATCGTCCCGAGACATCTGTGATGGGACGGTATAAAAAAGTTTTAAATAAATAAATAGATAAGCAATGAGCAAGTGTACATTGTCTGACTGCTCAAGAACCCATGAACTCTGTCCATGGTTTGGTTAGTGTTACATGTGAAGCCAGAACCTTGAGTTGTCTTTCCCCTGAACAAACACAGAAATAAGCCATGGTTTGTTCTTTGGCTATTTTTCCAGAATAGGGAGGAATGCTGGAGAAGAGGGTGAAAAAGAGAGAAAAGGCAGGCCAGAGGTTCAGGTCTGCATGTAATGCTGTGTCTTATTTATTTATGTTATCGCCATCCTAAGACACTGTAAAAGGCAGGATATTAAAAAAATAAGTAAATAAAATAAAATAAGCAATGCTAACCAAACCACAGACAGATCTATGGACAGCATGCTGCCCCATTCCTGATGACCCCAGAATGGCTTGCTTTGTTTCTTTCTTTAAAAAAAAATCTGGGTTATTATTGTATATGAATCAGACCAATGGGTTATTAAGTTGGCTTGTAATGGTCAACTCAACTGTGGTTAATCAAAAAGGAAGTTAAACCACCGAATAGTTTTCTCACAAATGCAGCAAAGGAGGGAAGAGGAGACTATGTGCGCCTAAGGCTCACGGTTGCACGTTCCCATCATGATAAACCAGAGTGTACTGTGACATCTAAACTAGCCCTAAATGTGCAAGCAGTGCAAAGGATTCAAATCCAGAGCAAGAATGCCACCAAACTTTGGTAAGGTACGGTCTGCAATGCAAATTGACCTAAGTCACAATATGACAATGTATCCCAGGTAAGACAACCTTTCCCTAAATAAAAACGTATGCCTGCAATTTAAATCAAACCTATTCTGAGCCTGTGTAGGTGCTTTGCACCTGCATGATCTGTATTCCTCAGTGCTCACAGAAGCAGGTGCTTGAAAAAGCAGGTGCTGTGTCGGTGGTTGGTTGCTGCAGGCTCTTTCATTACTAAAATTGACTTGAACTTTTTGAAAATAGACATGTAATTTACAGAATGCATGTCTCCTCACATACATCTTGCAGGCAGGGCATGCATCATGTAAATGTAACCTTTACGAAAGTAAATCACCCCAGTTCAACTACTGGAAACCCAAAAGCATCAAGATGTCAACAACAAATCACCAACCAATTTAAGTATTCACCCAACAAATCAATCAATTTGGGAAAAAAAAGGATGAAACTAAATTCAGGGAAGGAGGGGAACTTAAATGTTGACACAAAGGGAAGTAGCATGCCTTTGTCGAGGCATTTACCAACGCCAAATAGCACAAAAAGGTGGGAATGCTGACAGATGTTCTTAGCATGCCCAGCAGAATGGATTAAACTTAAATTGTAAAAATTTAGTTTTCAATGTTCAATGTATTTTTTTCTGTTAGTGATGCGTGGTATTGTATTGTATAACTGTTGTACACCACCCAGAGAGCTTCAGCTATGAGGTGATACAGAAATTAAATAAATTGTACAGCCAACATATACAGCAAGAGCACAATACAGAATAGGTTTCACTCTGGGAGAAAAGTGTACAAAGAAAACAAAACCTGGTGTATTATTGTGATTCCACCAAAACTGCCATGATACACATTGTACATACGTAAGGAAAGGAAAGAGAATACAGCACATTTGCCTAGGCAATGCTTTAGCTTCCTGTTGCCCTATACTGCAATTCCCAATAGACGGAACAAGATCGCGCATGAGCCAAAATATGTGATCCAATGTAGACTGATGAAAAATGTGCAAAAAGACAATGATCAAGGTTGACAGTGGATGAATCAGGGAAGTAGAATCTATCTAAATAAATTATGGAGACCCACAAGTACTACAAAACTAGGACAATGCACAGAGTATGCAAGAACCGTAGCAGAAGAATCCTGTTGGAGGGTTAAACAGAAATCTTAACCCCAAGTTTCATTCTGTTCTGTTCAACACCCAAGTACAGGTTCTTCATTTAAAGGCCATGGGGCAGTATTGATTTTAGATGATAGGAGACTAAGAATATCAGACATTATATCTGAATCCCGTTTACACAACAGAAATGTTTTTAAGTTTATATGACAAGATTTTATTCTACTTTCACAGAGATATTTATAAACATTTGGTTATTAATGTAATCTCAAAGTAGTCAGTTTAAACAGAAAGTGATTTTATTTAATATTTTTAAGGAGCTTGTAGGAAGAATTTAGTAGTACAAATGCTCCATCGTGTAGTGCTCACAGAAGTAGCGTGTAAAAGGGAATCACATTTGTCCAGCAACGAGATGATTTGAACGTGGGGAACAATATTGGTAAAGATCCGGATCCTCCATGGCAAAGAAAGAGCAGCCTTGGACAAGCACTTGGAATCTTCATTTTTCATTAGGCCAAGCAAAGTGAATCAGACAAATAAACTTACAGGGTTGGATAGACACTTGGAGTGGACCTATTGAAATCAATGGGAAATCAATAAAATTTCTTTCCTTGTGTCTGTTCTTTGCACAGTAAATCTAGATCCAATCTGCCATCTTCCTCACCTCCATAAATCATTAAGCAGATTGTAATCAAAACTGCACATATAACTTTGAAATAAAACTTCCATAGAAGAGTATAAATCCTGCCAATTACTTTGATTATTTAAAGTCTAAAATCATTACCTTTACAGCATTCAAAAGCAAGCAACAACATTTACAGAAGTGCAAATTACACTAATGACACTCTACCCAGGAGGATTTCTGAAATTTGTTAGCACTGAGTGAGTAAATCCCTTCTAGAAATTATTACAGAACCTAACCTTTTGTAAATTTGTTATTCTCTCACCCCCACCTGTCTGTCTCCAAATGGAAATAATTTGCAGTCCAAATTTACTTTGAGATATATGGAGTTTGGCTCACTCTTGCATTTACTACTTGTGTTTTGTGATGCAAACTGGCAGAGGTTAGGCAGCTTAGACTCTTTTAAGCTGGCTAATGGACATGGAGCAGAAGTTCAGTATTCCAACAGATGTCACTTTGGAAGCACACTTAAGATTTATTATTTCAGTCTCTTGTGCCTATGCTACGCATCTTTTCCTTTTGTTGGACCTAGACAGATGTGTAACCCACACAAATATATGATTATGCCAGTCTGTCAAGAAAATAATATAATACATTTATTACAGAATACATTGATTCATCCCTGGACCAAACCTAATCATGGCTAATTGTGCTTGCAAACCATGCACGTCATTGAACTTTCCAAAACCTTTTAAGTCTCTGTTTCATTTCTTGAATGAAGAAGGGGTTGAGAGGGTAGCGTTCACAGGTATTACGATTAAGTGCAGCATAACTTGCAAGAAGACTCAAAGAGACTAAGCTCAGGTTGCCACATCGAAACTCTAGATCAGCGATGGCAAAACTTTTAGAGACCGAGTGCCCAAACTGCAACCCAAAACACACTTATTTATCCCAAAGTGCCAACACTGCAATACTGAGCTTTTATTTTAGAAAAAAACAACTAAATATGATGTTGCAGATTCAAATATGCCGGGGGACAGCACAACAGTAAAAGAATCTCAGTCTCTTAATTAGAACATCACTTTGTTAAATCTTAGATATTAAATTTTAATTTTCATAAGAAAACTCAAAGCTAAAATCTTGTGTTAATAAAAACAAATGTATTAAAACTCACAGCCAGTCCAGGCGCATATATATATATATCTCCTTGGCTGTGCACTGACCAGCCATGTGAAAGCTCTGACGAGTCACGGCTAATGAGTCGTGGCTCGTGACATCATTGCCTGGTGCTGCTACTCCTTTCCGAGCACGCACAGGGCCCCTGTGTGCGCCGTTATCCGATGCTCGGCTGCTGGGGCGATGCTGGGGCGACTTGGCTCGCATGCCAACAGAGAGGGCTGCACAGGCCCGCTGCAGCAGGTGTGCCATAGGTTCGCCACCACTGCTCTAGATAATTACTACAGAATACATAGTTGCACACACACTTCCCCCTTGTTCATCTTCAATTATGTCTGGGTATCCCTATAAACCACACTTATCTCACATTTCAAGTTATGCAAATTGAACAGTTGGCAAATGATGGGTGTCTGTGAGATCATTCACATCTGAAAACCTATGGATGCCTGTTGAAAGGCTGTGGGATGTTTGTCATGTTCTCTGGCCTTCACTGTTCCTCTGGCTCCGAGATGAAAGAGGTATTATGCCTGTTAGCTCAGGTCCTTTCCCCCCTGCAGCCCTCACTACTCCTATGTTGGAGGAGTTGAATCATGCAATGGTCCATTAAGAGAGACAGCTCCCCAGAGGATGGTGGGGTTAACAGCCAGCCTTCATCAAACTTTAGAAGAGGTCTGCATATTGCCAAGTCAGCAGTCTTTCCTGAGCGAGCTCCAGTCAGCATAACCCTGTCCAGGGTCTGACTTGACCATTTCGGCTGTGCCTCATCCTTCTAGTAGGAACAAGTGCTTCAGACTGGTTCCTTTGGGAACCTTGAGCTGAGATAGACAAGACAATACCTTTGATTTCTGGATATCTTCCACTATCCTCTAATCTCACCTGGTACATCAGTTTCCACTGACCAATTAAGCCACAGTCCCTTCCTTTACTGTTTGCAACTACCACCATTTCCACTGAGATGATCGATAACATTTCCCTATTAGCTGTATTGGAAGCTGAAGAACAAGGTCCTTGGGAACAAACCCAGAGGAGAAGAATGAAAATGTTTGCCTTCTTCTGCCATTGGATTGTCCCTCACAGCATTTCAGATCAGGAAATGGGAGGTGGGATTTAAAATCTGCTTTTAAAGAATCTATTATTCAATTGGAAGACCCAAACAAGTACATACGAGACTTGAAATGATGATTTCGCCATAAAACTATTACTATTTGACTGGCAATTAGGGTAATCAAGCCATGCACTGAGGTACCTTCTGTTAGATATTATGGAGAATGAGGAAAAAGCAAGATGTTCTTTTTTTGGTGGAAATCATGCATTTCCTCTAAGTTGAGTATAGCTCTAAATTCTCCTGGTCCAAGAAGCAAATAAGGTCATTTACTTATTATATTTATATCCCACCTTTTTTCCTTTTAAGGGACTTGAGGTGGCTTACCTAATTCTTCTCTTCTTCTCAACCTTATTCTCACAATAACTCAATAAGAATTCTCACAACTCTTACAACGTTTATTGTTGTAAGCCGCCCCGAGGCTTCGGCGAATGGGGAGGCATAAAAATGTTTTAATAATTAAATAAATAAATAAATAAATAACAACTCTGTGAGATACTTGGGCCAAGATACTGTGACTGGCGCAAAGTCACCCAGTGTGCTCCGTGGCTGAGTGGGGACTAGAACTCGGATCTCCTAAATTCCAGTCCCATTCTCTCAGCAACTACACCACACCGGTTACCTTCTCGTACTTTACAATAAGAAAAATGTATCTGCTGTCTTTTTGATGATATTGCCAATGGAATGCAATAATTGGGTTTCAAACTGGGTTGAGATGATTCAGGCTCTTTTAAATTCCATACATTACATGCATATGTTCATTCAGCTCCAGGACCCATCTAACACATACACAGGAAAAAAGGTAAGATTTTGCAGGTGACTTTTGTCATATTTCACGTGGCTCATTTCATCTGCTGTGCCTCATGGCAAAGCCCATTATTCACTGAACGTCTGCCTATAAATATCACTCTTCATGGTAGGATAGTACATGGATTCGCATGTATTATTTCATGGCCAGTGTCTAGCCTTCAGCAAGGAAAGACTTCATTGATCTATGCATGCAAAGATCAGAATTGTTTCCATCATACCATCCATCTATCTTTTTCTAGCTTCACTTCTTCCCATAAATAATTTTAATGCCATCAGTGTATTAACTCAAAGCTTTAAGATCCATGCAGTCAAAGAGCAGGTAGCTAAATCCCTTTTGGACAGAGTTCTGCTTTTTTTAATGGGTCCATTCATCTTAACACTACTTAATTTCTTTTGCATAAGTACTGCAGTTTTAATTGGATTTCACAATTTTTCTAGCACATATTGACACATGAAATTGGTAGCTGTAGGGAATGAATGGCTGCGTGACGATAATGCGACATCTAAATATATGAAAAGTGCTTTCTAGGTGGTAGTAAAGGATGCATGATGCATTGATTCATGCTCTGTCTTCTCTGAGCTGAGAAAAGCTGAGCTTTGCACAGGGTATTTTTTGTGTATGGGAGGGAGGGCAGTACTGATGATTTACCATGTCTGAAATAATCGGTCTAAAAATTCACAAGTTAAGCAAGCACTTGCCAAGAAAAAGCATGTACAGATAGGTGGGGAGTACTAGATTAAAAGCAACATCGTCTGTGAGACTCAAAAATAGCATTGCACCAGAAAAGTTTCTTTGAACACTCTACTACTCAGTTCCAAACTAAAAAATAGGTTAAACTCAAAAATGGATTTAATTCTTGTACTGTTGATTTTATTGTTTAATTTTATTGTTTTTATTGTTGTCTGCTTGTGCTTTTATTGTAAGCCACACAAAGAGCCGTTTGGCCTATAGGGCAGCATAGAAATATAATAAATAAATAGTGTGGAAGAGCCTATGATGTCTCTAGGCAGTGGTTCCACTGTTGTATTGCTCTGACTGTGAAGAAATTTTTCCTGATATCTAGTCTGAATCTGGTTTGTCACACTTGAATTGATTATTCTGTGCCCTGTACTGTGGAATGAGCAAGAAGAGATCTTGTCCTTCCTCTTTGTGACAGCCTTTCAGGTGTTAGTTGAGTGCTATCAAACTGGACCCAGTACTCCAGATGAGGCCTAACCAGTGCTGATTATAGTGGAACTAGTACCTCTTGTGATGCATTTATTATTTTTGCAGCCACATTGCATTGTTTGCTCGTATTTAGCCTGTTGTCCATAGTACCTCCAAGATCTTTTTTTTTTTCCCGTTTGCAGTATTGTTGAGCCATCTTGTACCAATGCATTAAGTTTCTTCTTCCTAGGTGAAGGACTCAGCATTTGTCTCTATTGAATCTCATTGCGTTGGTTTAATCCCAGCATTCAAGCTTATCTAGATTGCCCTGGATCTTCCTTCTGTCTTCTAGGGTGTTAACTATTCCACCCAGTTTTGTAACATCTGCAAATCTGATTATCTTTCCTTGTACTTCTTTATCGAGATCATTAATAGAGATGCTGATGAGCACTAGACCTAGGACTGTAGCCTGTGGCACTCCACTAGTAATTACTTGTGTGTTACTCCACTTCTGTGCACTCTGATATAACTCTAAAGCATGAAGAAAAGGGTTGCTTTATACTTTCTGGACAGCCATCTGAGTGGGATGGTGCAACATGGTGTCCTGCAACAGCAGGGGGTTAGACTCGATGGCTTTCGTGGCCCCTTCCAACTCAACTATTCTGTGAGTCTACGATTCCATAGTAAGAGTATTCTCAGCATGCCACCCCCATGACCATCTGTTGCACTCAGGAACAGCTAAAAGGAAACTGCCTACCTGCAGATATTGGCCATGCCGACTGCCTCTGTAGTGGAAATTGCATGCACTGCTAGAAAAAGTAGTGCCACAGCACCAATGGCCCTAGAATAGCAGTAATTGGGGGGCTGCGGCAGGGTGCAAACTAGCCTCCTTCCTCTCCACTGATCCTGAAGCTGCGCAAGTCACTAAAGATAGCAGTGAAGAAGCGGTTGGGTGAAAATCACTGAGATATTCCCCCCCACCACCACCACCGACTGACCCCAAAGCAACCCCCCCCTCCATTCTCCATTTGCACACAGAATTTGCTGAGCTGAGGATGAGTGTGGGGGCCCAACTGGTCCGCACTTTCAGGCCCAAACAGGCTGCACACCCCTGCCTTACTGCATGCCCAGGAGCACCCTGTCCTGAGGCAGCTGTATGCACAGACATCTCTGGAGGCAGGGGATCCAGCCAGCAATCTGGGGTGATGATAAGGATAAGATTAAAGATGGGCAACCAACCCATGTTGAGAGGGTCGGATGCTGACCCTGCACAGATCAGTGGCTCATTGCTGCAGGCAAGGAACTCGCTCTGAAGGAATCCCAGCTCCAAAGGGAGCCGTTCTTTCCATCAAGTGCTCTCCCCCAGGCTCTCCCCTCCCTCAAGTGGTTGAGGAGTAAGTAGAAAGCCTGAATAGGGTCTTCCTTACTGCTGGAGTCTGGCTTTGTGGCACAGTGATGGCTGGTGCCCATTTGGGATGGTGGGGCACAGGATGGGGCAAAAACAAGGGGTTTGGCTGTGGACATCCTGATCAGCTCTGAAGGAACTGAGCAAAACCATATCTGAACATCAAGATGACCAAGCAACTCACCAGCTGGCTGGCCTGCTGTCTTTCTACTGAAATTCATGCACAGTTGTGAATGGCCTCCAAGCTCAAATGAAGGAAGGAGAGAACAGGGAGCAGGTAGTCTTGCTCAGGTTCACCAGCTAGGCCAGCTGCACTGCAGCAGCCATAATGGAGGCCAGGAGAAGACTGCATAGAGAAGGAATGGCTTGCTCTGCTCTCTCTGAAGGGCATGGCACACTGCCACCAAGCTGGCCCCTGCCCTTCAAGAGACCTTTTTGCTGTTTAGTCCTTACTTTCTGCCTGTTGCATCCTCACTACCAGAGAACAGATGTTGCAGAGCAGGTGACAACTTAGCCATTTCTGGAAGCCCCTCTGGTTCAGGGCTCTGGAGTTCCAGGCCTCCAGGCTCAGGTTCACTGGATGACATTTCTCTGGTGAGAATGGACCAACTCTTCCTGCGTGTCCAAGTTCTGCTGTTCGGTAATGCGAAAGGCCTGCTTCCTACTTCACCTTCATCATGGATGTAATGAAAAGACATTTGCCATATACAGTGTCATCCAGTGTCATCCTCTAGTGAAGGATGGGTGGTTTAGATAGCAGCTGGAAGCCATTTAGGTAGCCATGAGAAGCCACATGAGCTGCTGAGACTTAATGTACATGTGTGCTACAGCTCCCATTTACTTGAATCATAACATCAGGAGTGTACGCCTGACATAAGGTGCCACCCTTGGTCATATTTCATGAACAAATTTGGGCAAAAAGATACTGGAGCAGTCCCAACTAAAAGCTGCAATGCAAAATACAGCAAGGGTATGAAAGCATGGACAAAGCCTTCTCTAGTGTGTTCACTCTGCTGTATGTTAGCCTGGAATACCTGATTCTAGGTCTTACATTCCTGACAAATTTTGCGCAACAAGAACTACTAATCATTGTCCAGTTCTCCATACAAAGCCAAGCTCTAAATAGTGGAAGGACACTGCTACGGGAAGGGAAATCAATAATATACGCTCTTCAGACATTTCAAGTGCCTTTTAACTAATGCCAAACGCTTCTCAACTGAATCCATTTGTTCCAGTGAATGCAGCATTCTCCATTGATCTGGCGGTCAAGGTCAACATCAAGGTGGAACTTGGTCAAACCATGCCGCTTGTACATTAAACTGTGTGGGCTTTTTTTTTTTTTTAATGAGGAAATTAAAACAGCTGCAGCAGCTACAGTTGAATGTTCCATGAATATGCACCACAAATTATCAATGTTTAGAGTTTATTTTTGTATTTATTTTCTGTTGCAAGGTCTAACAATCCATTAACATTTTTGAAGGACCAGCAAGTTTTCCATGTATGAAGGTTTAACAAGCTCCAAATAAGAATTGTGTTTAACTGGTGGAACAAATAGACTAATTAAAACTTGGCACCTAACAGAAATGTGCAAAAATTACTTAATATATAACTGCACCAACCTAAAAGCTTTTGGGTCATGTCCTATATTCAATGCAACTCTCAGGGCAATTTCTACAAGATTCATATTCTGAAAACGTTACCCTCAAATATGAAAAACAGGAGTATCAGGGATTTTGAAGAGTCTTAGCACAGGGTGTTAAAGGTTACACTAATGACTAATACATTTCTTTCTATTTCTGTTATTTTAGTGCATGGGGACATCAAATTCTGAAACCTGTTAGTATAAAAGGCAAGAATATTTGAAAAGCAGTAGATAAGAATTAACTGAAAGGTCCTCAGGCAAAGTCCATTCATTCCATTTAAATGGATCATGTTTTGTCCACTCTTAAAACACAGGGTTTTCAAAGTGGGGAAAAAGCTCACAAAACAGCATAGGTCTCTGAATGGGAATCCTCTGGCCTATACTTCTATACACACTGAGGTATGCTTAACTGTGAAAAGAAACAATCATACAGGTACTAGGTCAACTGTTGTAATAGACATTTTTCAGGTTATATGTTGCTATTATTTGTTATGCCGCTGCAGGGATGTCTGTTTACAAATACAAAAACCAACCACAACCAAAATAGAAAAGAAGAGGGGAGCATTTCCCCAACGGAATGTGACAGCTCAAGCCATGTTGCTTCCTTTTGCCTCCTGCTTTTCTGGAGATTATGAAGGCTAACACTGGATAAAAGATTGCTGATCTTGGTAGGCACCTAGCAGTTCAGAAAACCTGGAAGTCCATTTCAAAATGGAAATCAAATGATTATTTAAATAAAAGGAATGAGAATTGGGTCCACTTTCCTGGAAACTCTAATGGGGCAGAGTGCTTCTAGATGAAATAAGACTGTTTCGGGCAATTCACCAAAATAAATAAATAAATAAATAAATACTGCAGTCTAGGTTTCCACAATGCACACTATCCCACTTTAGCTCATTAAATGTCCCTGAACAGCAGATGCCAGGATCCAGTGATAATAGAATGTTACTGTTATCAGGAAAGCAGTGGCTGATAGAGCAGAACCTTCTCTGTATGAGCCCTGTAAAATGTTTCCACTGAAGGTGGCACAGTACAAACGCCTTTGTTCCTACTCAGACAAGACAAATAACAATGGGGCCTCAATGATCCAGAAACAAACTGGCCGCAAGCTGCATTAGTAAGTGGACAAAGCAGTAAGAGAATTCAGAAAAGAAGACAACATTCAGGCTGAGAATTTAAAGTGGACTTATTTTTTAAAAGAAAGCCAAAGTTATTAGTCTGCAAGAAATGGTACGCGTCTGCTGAAGGCTGACAGAGAAAGAGAGAGAGAACACACTGCATCTCTATGTGGGATGCAAACACAGTGTCTGCCTCCTTAAGGAGCCCGCTTGGTATCAATGCTTGGTGCACAGGAAGGTCTGAGTGCTCTCTCACTAACTTACACGCAATACCCGATCACCATAGCTTTTAAATGCAAGCTGGATCAGAACTGCTGCTACTGTCTCTGAATCAGTGATGCGATATGAACATGCACTTGTGATACAGATCTAGCCAAGCACACAGTTTCACTGTCAGCACTGCTCACATCAAACATCTCTAAAGCCTTTTGAAATCTTGATTTTTTAATGCCATGGGAGCATGGGAAAGGTTATTGCAGAAAAGAGAGCTAACAGAAATATTAGTATATGTGGGTCTCCCTTGTATCAACCCCCAATGTGCAACCCAAGCTTTGCACCTTTACTGTGGACTGAGCCTATGCTATCACAGCAGCACTGTTAAAACTGCACGGACATAAAATATCCATAACAGTTTAATGATATAAGCATTGTAGCTCCATTGTAATATTAATAGTATAAAGTAAAATTCGACCAAAAAAAAAGCTACATGCTTGCCCCAAGTTAATGACCAGCATGGATTTTCAGTGCTTCAGGCACTTAAATCCTGGGGAATGAGTTTGTTTTTAGCTGGTCTCCATAAAAAAAAAATTGATCTAGGGAGCTGACACAGCATCAGGTCTCAGGGTATGAATTGTGACACAGGAAATCACTAGTTCAAAGAACCGCACAGCCATGAATTCATTATTCAAGTAATTATTGTCTTAGTCCCAGACCTCCTACCATTCCATATCACTGCAACAGGAAGAAAAAGCCTACAGCACAAAAATGAGAGCAGTAATGCTCAAATGCTTGAAAGATTTGCTCTGTCCAGAACGTTTCAGAAATATAATTCCTTCTCCAGTACCTTTCACTTTTCTTCCCACAAATATGGAGCAACTTTCTGCTCCTTCCTCTGCTGAACTTAAACAAAAAAAGAGAGAATTTTTTCAAAATGCTTCAGCCAGAATAATCCTTTCCGGCACTTTCAGAATCACCGCTTTCTTGTTTTCTGTAGTATCACATGCCTTTCTTAATTACTGTTGTGTGACTAATCCTGCAAGCCTACCTTGCAAGTTAGATGTAACATAATTTTTACTAGATTCTGCAAAAGCATCTCTCCTAGGTGGTATTACTTTGGATACTGGATTCCTTGGATCCATGTTGAAGCAACCTTTTAAAGTTGTGCAACCTTTTAAAGTTGTGCCATTGAAGAAAACTATCCAAACAAAACATGTTTGGCACACAACAATACTAAGGTTGATTGGCTGCCATATAATCTGAGACTGAAAATTTGTAACACTGTTATGAAATGCTTTACCTGTTTTAGCACATCCTGTATATTGTTGTAAATCTTGAAATTGGCAATTTTTCATTTACTAATATACCTATGTACCTTTCTCATAGATTTTTACTGTTTTACACAATATTTTAACAGCATAGTATTGATTCCCTGTGTAGATTTTGGTGCTTTTTTCTGGATAGCAACTTCCTCAGAAACCAGTTATTTTGAGGAAATAACTTCTTCAAGAGCTTGGTATGGGGGTTCCACTGCTTAAGAAACTGGGGTATTCATTCCCACATAGCCACTGCTCTTCCAAATGGCCTATAGCAGCCTCTCCAATGGGAACTATGTATTGTCTACGGCCTTACCAATTCAACCCATCATTTAAATTTTGCAATACCAGGTAGGCACTAAACCCAAGAAACTTATCATGTATGTTTGGGTCCTATAGGGCTGTCTACATCTTAGTGTGTTGGCTAGGTTCTTAAAGTCTTTAGCCACAGAACTTGATGTCTCATCCTTTCCTTCTTAACAAGCTTGTGACAAAATAGTCAGTCCCAAAACATTCACAACACGAATACAGGCTGCAAAGAAATGCATGGAGATTGTCTAAATTGCATTCACTGAAATTAGATTCCCTGGGACTGTGGGAGTTTTAAAAAATGAAAATAAATCAAGATAAGATGTTCTTGACACAGTGTTTTGAAAGGTCCAACTCTGCAGAAATTAAGCAACAAAAAAGCAACAGATTTAGTTTTGAATTCATTAACATTGTGAAAATGAGCAACAGCCTGCTCAATACAACCAGAATCTAATTTAAAGAAATATAGGAACGTAATTATGCCCAAGATCCTTACTTTGTGTAAGTCAGAGGGATTAGGCGACTTGCAACGTATTGCAATGAAAACGGAGCGAACGTGTGGCTCAAGGCTCACAGAATCATGAATTATTATGATACATTAAGCTGGACAGATTGTTCAGCACAGATTTGTTTAGGGGTCAGTGTTCAGCTTCAAGGACTTTACAGACACTATGTCCTTACCAAAATGTCTCCTCGGTTTCAGGGAGAACCTGTGGCCATCTTAGCTAAGTAACCTTTAGGTTTGTTTATACAGGGTTTAGTTACACATCCATTGCACTAATCCTGGCATCGCAGGGGACTGATTCAAGCTTTTAGTTGTATTCAGTGCTGTTGCTCTGCAGGAGGAAGCAGTTTGGCCAGCAAAACGGGCAGAGGCATGATTCCGCTTCCGTTCACAGTCCCATGTGCTCCCTCAAAATCTACTCTGAGAGGAAGAGAAACTGTAATGCTGGGGGTACCATGGAGGGCTGCAGCAGGGTGGAGAACACACTAAGTACAATCAAATTAGTGGACTTACACTAGAGCCAGGTTTGATTGTCTCATTACAAAGAATAAAACCAGTTTGTCAATCAGCATATATTGCAAGTAACCATGGCTGTCTGAGGATATATATCCATGACTATAGAATTCAGATTCTCTTTTGACTCTACTTCACTTTTTAAGAAATATATCTTTTGCCAAGAATATAAGAAGCGTTCTGCCCATTCAAAACACATTTCATCCATCAAATTCATGCCAGGAAACCTCATTTTTCTAACCCTAACCCTACCCTGGTGCAAACACCTAACCCTAATAAAGGGCTGAAGTTCCACTGCAAATATGACGACTTTAAAAAAGCCTTCCTTGAGTAAGTTTTTCTGCACAGCTCGACATTACTGCCCATCATAAACACATTTGAAACATCAAAACAATGCTAGGACATCTTATTTTTCTAACCATAAACATACCCTGGTGAACAACCCTAACCCTAATTAAGGGGTAAAGTTCCAATGAAAATAGGGCAATTTTGAAAAAGTCTTCCTTGAGTAGGTTATTTTGCACAGCTCAACATTTATGCCCATTCTAAGCACATTCCAACAATCAAAACCATGCCAGGACACCTCGTTTTTCTACTCTAACCCCACCCTGCTGCGCACCCCTAACCCTAATATAGGGCTAAAGTTCCACTGCAGAGGGCGATTTGGAAAAAGCCTGCTTTGAGTAGCTCTTTCCGTACAGGTCAGCATTTCTGCCCATTCTAAACGCATTCCTACCATCAAAATCATGCTAGGACACCTCCTTTTTCTAACCCTAACCCTACCCTGCTGCACATCCCATCCCAAATACAGGGCTAAAGTTCCCCTGAAAATAGGACAATTTTGAAAAAACCTTCCTTGAGTAGGTTTTTCTGCACAGCTCAACATTTATGCCCATGCTGAAAACATTCCAACAATCAAAACATGCCAAGATATATCATTTTTCTAACCCAAACCCTATCCTGGTGCACACCCGTGCCCCTAATACATGGCTAAAGTTCCACTAAAACAGGACAATTTTGACAAAGCCTTCCTTGAGTAGCTTTTTCTGCACAGCTCAGCATTTCTGCCCATGGAAAGGACATTCCAGTCATGAAAATCATGCCAGGATATATCATTTTTCTAAACCTAGGCCTATCCTGGTGCACACCCCTAACCCTAATATATGGCTAAGCTCCCACTGCAAAGAGGGCGATTCTGAAGAAGCCTTCCCTGAGTCGCTTTTTCTGCACAGCTCAATATTTCTGCCCATTCTAAACACATTCCATTGGTTCGCCACCACTGCTCAAGTGGATACCAACTAGACTAGATTTTGCCAGGTACTGAAAGTCCCAAGTAGAGTTTAAGTGGATCATTAAAAACAAGGAAATGTCTTATTTAGAAAATTACTAAATAAGTTGGAAACTTTTTTCTTGTTAAATAAGTTAGTATTGTATTTATACTTTAATTGTGACAAGCTAGACATTATGACCCAATTAAGACACACATTGACTTATGACATAAAAAGTGTATGATACTCAAGTTTGCAAGCATGCATTGGTCTGCATTCACTCAATGCACTTAAATTACGTAGGTTTCCACATTTGGAGATTAATCACAAATGTTTATTTATAAATGGTACAATTATGCAAATTATCACAGGTTTCTGTAGTATATTCTGGTCATTTCCACATCCTCTCCTCACATATAAGGTCTTACTGCTCTGGATCCAGATATTTGCCACCCCTTCCTGCCTAAGGACAACCAGTCCTCAAACAGTGGTTGAGGTGGTTCTAATTCTTCATACTGATGCTCTGTTGATGAGCAATTTCTGAACCAAGTATAACTCAATATTAGTGTGGTAATGTTCCAGGTCAATATGTTCCTAATAATAATTGGGAGGCCAGATGTGGTCTTTAAGAGAAAGGGGGCAGCTATGACCATTATCCACCTACCCCCATATAAGAATTCTAAAAAAGGTGGGAAGTACTGCTTTTTTCAGGAATGTTTCTAAAGGCGGAAATAAAAAATTACGGCAGACTCATGTCTCAGGATATCAGCTGCCTCAGCAGTGGTCCAGCTGTGAGGTAGGGAGGAGAATTTCAAGGAAATAGTGAATAGGATGGAAAGGGTTTAAACCCTTTACTTCTCCATCACTCTTCCCTCTTCTGCCAAACTTCCTGCTCCCAGATAATTGTCATTCATCCATCCATCCAGAACATTTATATGCTGTCACCACATGCCTCGGCATCTCAGGATGGCTCACAAACGTTTAACTTCAAGAGTCCATCCACAGATGGATAGATCCCCATTAGGAAAAAAATGCTTGCAAGAAATGGTGACGGGAAGAGGAATCCCGGGGGGGGGGGGGGGGGGCGGTTCAGTGCCTCTTCCCATCTACCACCTGAAATAATTCCCTTAGCTCAACATTTGCTGTTGTTTGTTGGCATCCTTTGTTTTAAGGCCACAAGTAAGTGCATCCTTACTTGACTGGGTGTATTTCCCACTGAACTTAGGTAGAACTTCCTTCAGATAACTGCAAATAGAATAATATACTAGGCTCACACCCATAAGATCTAATTTGGCTGTACTGATCAGCACTCTGTACTTATCAATCTTCTCTTCTTAAGTACAGCGTGAGTTTTAAAGACAACAAAGAAATTTATAAAAGATCAACTTGTCCCTGTGGGTTCCTATTAACAATGCAAATGAAGGCACAAATCCCTCAGCTGCCAATTTTCAAAATAATAAACTTGGCTTGTGAAGAGCAATGGTGTGAACTGTACACCCAGGATAAAAGCATAAAAGTTCATCAGATGTTCTTGCTGCTTCTTGACTAAAAGGTATATTCTCCAGTTTGATTAATAAGTGTGTACTAACTACAACCTCCAATTACTAGCAAGGCCCTGTATACAGAAAATGATTCCAAGTTCCCCAAGCTGCTTGGGTTTGTACTTCAAATGAGCCCTGCCTTGTTCCCACTTTCCACTTGTCTTCCTTTTACATCTCCTTTGGTTTAGCACATATCTGTCCCAACCTCTGCCTTTTAATTCCACAATTTCTAACACTACAATGTGGTTTCTGTCTATATTTGTGTCATTTGTACTCAGATTCCTCAGTTCCTGAACTGGCACAATTATTTCAGATAAATACTCTCTGAGATAAATGAAAGCAAGAATTGTACATTCAAGGAGGATAACAGCAAAGCTCCTTAAATCAGCAGTTAAGCCTCTAGGAAGAACAGTGGTTTATGGATGGGCTGAATCCACGTATCAGAACAAGGCAACCCATATGAATGTATGGTATTCAAGCAGACATGAAAGAGGAGCATCACAGCATGGTAGAAACAGAGCTTGCAGGAAACAGGAGATGTCTGTGGGCTCATTACTAGCACACCTAGAGCCTAAACAGAGATAATATAATAAATGTAGCTATTTAAGGCTGTAATCCCATGGCCCCAGATCTTCTGCTCCAAGGGCTGAGAGAGAGGACCACCCCTTGAGAAGGTGATCCAGTTTCAGATCCCCTGTTCCAAACTCTGAAAGAAAGCCTTCATCATTTACCTCCCCAGTGTTGGAGCACCAGGAAAGATAAAAAGAGTGTAGATGTGGACATATACTTCAATTAAGTAGAAGTGAAAAATGTGTCCAGCATGTGATAGCTATCCCAGTGCCTCTGTTATTAACTGCATTCATTCATTCATTCATTCATTCATTCATTCAAGACATTTCTCTGTATGTAACAGAAAATGAGCTACATGTAACATGCCAAGTATTTTTGTGTATGTTGATTTGGTATGCCAAAATTTCATGTTTTGTTTTGCGAGGTAGGATATTAGTTTAAGTTATCCCTTTAATTTTACTAACAACCTTTTTACAAGCATCTTTATTCCAGTCCTGCCAAACATGTGGAAAAAAATACTTTATCAGGAATCCCTCACCAACATTTGTTCAGATTATTCTTATAGATTTTATTTTAATCTATGCAAAGAAAAGCTGCAAACCTATTTTGGATTGATTTTCTTTCATATTAACATATGTAGATGATGCTGTATCCCACAAAAATGCTTTTTTACTAACTCCTTTGGCAATACAACATATATATATATATACATCTGTCAAACCCGATAAGAACTGCTCTGTGTCACTGAGCCCACTGGTGACACTGCCTCTACTGACAGTGCTGGATGTGATATCCAGGTGCACTCCAAAACTATGCACCTGACCCTTTAGGTCATGGGTCCTCAAACTATGGCCCGCAGGACGGATCCGGCTCGCCACGGCCATCCATCCAGCCCGCGCCACCGTTTGCCACCCATGTGCGCGCTTGCTGCATGGGTGGGGAAATGGTGGCTTGCTCGCTCAGAGATCATTTTGGACTCACTGGGAGATCTCCAAGCGAGCCACCGCTGGGCACACCCAATGCCGCCTCACACACGCCTCCAGGCGCCCCCACCTCACCGGCCTGCAAAGGTCACCGCAGCCTTTCAACTGGACCCCTATTTAAAAAGTTTGAGGACCCCTGCTTTAGGTGGATTCTGAATGTCACTGAAACAGGCTGAATGTCACTAATCCGGACAGAGAAACCATCCACTAAAAATACCCCTGGATGATGCATGTTTATTGGCCCTCATCAGGCTGTAACTGTGCCAGATACTGGTTCATTCTCACCAGAATTTGATGAAAAGGAAAGAGAGCTGGGTGTGACCACATGTTGATGACACCCACCAGCATGGGGTGCCATCACCTCCCAATTCTGCCTAACAACGGGGCTGCACTTCCCCGTCCCTCTCCCAACATTGATCATCCGAAAACAATACTGAAGCCTGATTCTTAATATAAAATACAATAAAATGAACATAATTTATGTTTGATGGATGAATTTATTTATTCACAACAGTGAATAACAGTATGAGGAAAGTTTATAATTCTGAGAAGGTTTTCTTAAGCAAAAAGGATAAAGCAAATAGAAGTTTAACATTTATGACTCAGATTTTTAGCTTGAAAATTCTCATCACACCAAATTAAAAGCTAGTGTGGTGCAGTGGTGAAGAGCAAGAGTCTGGGACTCAGGAGATCTGGGTTCTAGTCCCTGCTCAGCCATGGAGCCAGCTGGGTGACTTTGGGCCAGTCACAGCCTCTCAACCCAGCCTACCTCACAGGGTTGTCATTGTGCGGCCGTGTTTGAAAGCAGAAGGAAAAGAATGATGTAAGCCTCTTTGATGGGTGGGATATGAATCAAATAAGTACATACATAAATAAAAGAGTGAAGAGCAAAAGTCATGTTGACTTTGTTTTGCTCAATATTTTAATACCTCAGAAGGGGCAAAATACACACACACACACAGAGAGAGACTTTATATTGAAATAGGTATCAGGACCAGTCATATCTAATAATGATGCAGAATTCCCCTGTGCTTGCTGGCACAGGAAAGCACAATTCAATCTTGGTAAAAAGGGAACGGAACAGAAAAGGATCACAAGCTGATTGAGAGCAGATCTCAAAAGGAAACTTGAGAAATCTGACACAAGGATGGTACATTAATAGATATTACCAGCTCCAATGCTGCAACATCAGCTATTGGTCAAGGACTTTATATTACCAAAAGAATTAGGGCCACATGAGAAATCAATTCCCCCAATGTACTCAAAGTCCAGTTAACTGGCTGTTTTAAATCTGGAAATTAGTAACATGGTGTTCCATGGATTTCTCAAGCTGGAACTGTTTATCATACTGCTATGAACAGGTTTTCTGACGATGGTAACATTTATAGCAATTTACTAAATTATGGGTAGATATCTCCCTAAGTGTCTCCCAACTTCTTACTCATTTGCAACTTTGATTGGGGACCTATTTATACAGCACTTTCACATGTGTAACCATATTGGAAGGTGAAATTAATCAAGGCATAGTTAAGCGCTCCTAACCTTCCCCATCCTTATCATAGACAAGATGGTGCATATATCTCAAGACTCTGGAAATGACCATATATTTTATCACTATGCTCACATTTTGATTAGCAATCAAGTCACAACAACACTGCTCCAATGTCTTTGATCACAAAAGTATAAACTGACCCAACACAGAACATTCTGACTAGCTGGAGCACATCTTTCTTTAATCAGTTCAAATAAATATGGCCTTGTCAAGGGTCACAGCAGAACATTCTGTAAATGGGAATGCCATTTATTGAATGCTCTGCTACAACCAAATGAAGAAGGGGGGGGGGGCATCACTTTTTCTTCAAATTTACATTCCAATCACTGGTAATCCTTCTTTGCAAAAGTCTTAAAGGCATATATACACAAAATTCTAGCAGTAGCAGTCACATTAAATAACCTCCCTGTAATCAAAATATTTCAAATTAAGGTACTGGAAAAACATGCTATTGATCCAAAATATAGAAATGCAAAGTTTAATTATTATGTTTTAAATATGAGTTACATAGGAAATACAGAGAGCCTATGAGCCAGGAATTTGAAAATTGCTTTTCACACTTGGTCCTTCCACAATTGGCTTTTTACTAAAAAGGAGCTACTTTGCAGAGCTGTTAAAGAGCAGGAAGAACGAGGCATATCCTTTTCAGGCTTCTTTTAGGTGGAAGTAACTGCTCATATATATTCTGTTCTTGAAAAGTCTGTGGATGTTCATGTGCTTTTAAATTACATTCCTGTGACACAGGATACTGATAGTCCTTACAGTTGCAGTGAGACTTACAACTCCAGCTTGGAAGAGGGAAACACCAGGGATGGAGGAATAAGAGATGTTTGAGGTCAGCAGCATTCTTTGAATATCACCTTGCTCTTCATCTTGTACCTAGTTGCTGCTCAGTCTATATTAATTGGAAAACTGTACAAAGCAAGCAGTGATTGGACAGGAGAATCATGCAAATTTCATCCATAGGTTACAGCAGGAGATTCAGGGACAGAGGAAATTTGCACAAATCAAACTGGGGATTGGGAGCAATATGAATGTGAGCCTCCGTTTGACTATTTGTAGATCTTTTCAGCATACATGTGCTTGCCTGTTTGGGGAGCAAAGACAAAATTCTCATACACCCCTAACATCTACCACTTATCATTCAAAAGACTGAAGCTCTAAAGAACTGAGTGCTCTTGCTGTGTTTTAAAACATCTCTTTGAGCTGCCAGTTTTGCCTACCGATGCCTGTTTAGAATTATGGTCCACTTACATTAATACAGGTAATTGAAATGCAAGTGTTAAATTCTCCACTCCCTCCCTTAAATGGAATCCAACTTGGCGCTTGCATTCCCATTGATTCCTTTTCATCCCTACAATTTCCTTTCACAAACAGTGGGTTTTGCGTATTCTTTTGTGTAACAAGACTCACCACTTATGCAAGGGAGATTTAGTGCTTCCTAAGGAAAGCCCTGAAATTAGCAGAAACACCAATTTTTGGAAGGAAGGACCTTCCTTATGTTAGCTCTGTTGTTTTACCTCATTCAGTAAATAGGGTTTCTCTTTATTTTGGGGCAACCCAAAAGCTCTAAATCACCACTGTGCAACCAGTAGGGGCCAGAATTGGCAGGTTATAAGAGAATCAGCAGTGGGGGAAGCACCCCATTGGACTCTGCCCTATGCTTGCAAGCTTGCTTTTGTTGTTATTTTTTATTGTTGTGTTTGGGAATGCAACTTGTTATTTCTTAGACTGCCAAAGTGTGCAATGAAATTCAACATTTTCGCTCCCCTTCCTGTGCTGCTCATACATACAAACCTCTTTCTTTCTTTCTTCCTCCCTCCCTCCCTTTCTGATCAAGGTTTCAGATCCACCTATAGATCCTGCCACTTGGTACATGATTTGTCACAGCTGTATAACTTGAGTTAGGGAGACTATGTAAAACCTCAACTGCATCCCTTAAATCAGCTGCACCCCTTAAATCAGGAAAGCTCTCTCGGGAGAGATATTATGGACAATTATGTGTAGAGATTCAATTTCTTTTGTTGATTAAAAAATATGATTACCAGTTACTAGTTTTAATTAGTTGTTGGATGGATTAACAATAACATAAATAAACTGAATCAACCATTTAAACCTCCATCCTAAAATGAGCTTTCAACAAAGATATGAAAATGTAAAACTATCTTGAATCTTGAGATGGCAAAGGAAATAATTATAAGTGTTATATTGCCACCATCATTTCACAATATATCCACAGAGAGAGAGAGAGAGAGAGAGAGAGTGCGCACTATCAATGTGCATGGCATCTTTCAGAGTTCTGGAGGACTGCTCCCTGCTGCTAACAGCCGACAAAGTAAAATTTCACACAAAGTAAACAACAGAGGAAGGTGAGGAAAACAGAGACTGTTGGGAAAATTTGGATAAATCCTGTCTGAAAAGCATTACTCCTGTGTGCCTTTGCATTGTGGGATCAAATCCTGTCCTCCTTCTCAAAACCAAGCTGTCACTGTTTAAAATGGCATTCCCCTGCTCCTTTCTCTCACCTTTAGCTGTGGGCTACAGTAGACAGGCCATTCAGTCCAAACATACATTGTAAACAGTCATTGTTGGAATTCAAGGAAGTAGCTTCTTAGCCCAGAGGCTCCATGTGCCCCGGCCAATTCAGAATGTCTAGAGTAGATAGGAGTCTTGAGTTCATGCATAGTTTCAGTAGCTTGAATTTACATGTCTAAGCAGACCTGGAGATGGGTTCAAGCTACTGAACTAAAGTGCCAATACAGGCAATTAGAAATATTGTAAACTCATTGTTACTGTGTGATTGACTGACATTTCTTTATCTGTTCTGTATGTGATGACCTCAGAATCTTATTGTAATCTCTGCATTCTGTCATCAATTGCCCTGTACCTGTGTACCTATAAATGCCCTGTAATGGTATTGAAGCTTTGCAGCAGAGTTCACCTCTGCCTGCCCGGTAATGCATGCATTATCGCGAGTACCGCGGGAACCTTGGGGAAAATACAATAAAGCCTCGGATGGTCTGGACGCTTGGTCTTTCCCACGAACCTGAGTTTTATTCCCTCTTCTCAAATTGAGATTCCAGGATTCTGACAAGACAGAGATAAATAAGGAAGAAATGTGCTATTGTTGAATTTCTTTATCTTTAGCCATAGAGTAAGATAGTGCTGGATCATGGGAAGTACAGGGTCAGCCAAACACATTAGATACTTGATGCTGGCAACCATCATGAGAGCCCTGGAATCCAGCTTCAGGGAGGCTTGAGCCCTTTCTGTTAGGGCATTTACAGGAAGCTATATTGTAAATGTTGGCCTTCGGGGTGCCATGAGAATCCATCTTGTCTCCCATGCTAACCAAATCTAGGTGAGCTAATTAGAGTGGGGGACCTGGAGATGGGGATCTGGATGAACATCAGCTCATCCTTCTCCCATGTTCATGGGGGCCTTTCTCTTCTGGCCCTGAGATGCTGAATTGCCTTCCCTAGGGAAGCTTGCCCAGCAACATCCACAGGAGTACAGCATTTCAAGAAGGTATTGTACTGCTGCTCTGAATTTTCTTAAGATTTTTTGATTACTTCCTAATTTTCTGATTTTGAATACATTGTTGTAATTGTTGTATGTTACCATACATTTGTTTGATGCTTTCATAGGAATTTCATAGTAGTTTCATAGGAATATACAAAATTAATGCTTGAAATAAAATGCTAGATTCAGTGATTTTTTTTTCTACCTACCCCATTGAGTAATTTGATTAATTCCCCTGGATGTCTTCTAAAAGGACTTGCTAGCATTAAACTCCTTCTGTTTAGACATTGGTTAAGTTCACTTAAAATGTGGCTTCCATAGATTTTCACCTGCCCTTTATTTTTCAAGTCTAAACTCCTTTCTCTGCAGGTGAAGGCTATGTAATGGCTTTCTCGCCTGCTTCACACTTACATGTTTTACAGGTTATAATGTTCCTACAATTAAAACAAATGAAATGAAAGAACTGATATAAAAGAATATAATGTGAGGTGACTTGTTGCCCACAGGCATCCTGGCTACAGGTGCAAGGAATGGGGCAACAGCGCAACAACTGATCCCAGCTCCTACTACCAGGAGCAAATCAAACCCAGTTTGCACTCAGTCCCAAGTGTTCTCAGTCCTTTGAGAACAACTGGCCAAGGATCACACTGGGGTTTCCTGTGCTGGGCTCCTTTGTAGCCCCCTTATCATGTCCTTAGAGAAACACAATCAGGTTACAAGTTTTCCTCTGCATGTTGCACGTAAGTTGGTGGTTAGTATAACCAGTGCTTTTTTTTGTGATAGATCGCACCGGAATGGAGTTCCAGCATGTTTTTTCGACAGATTTTCCAAGTTTTAAAAGTAACTTTTGAAAATTTGATGTTTGGTCCATGTGGATTTGAATCGTCCTGTCGAGCGTAGCAGGTCAGCGGCAATATCATTAAAACAGTGCATGCGGGCTGCTTGTGTGTCGAATCCAATGCATGCGTACTTCGTCCACGCTGGTTGTGATGGTGCTGCTCGGCTTGTGGCGCTGCTCAGCTTGTGATTGGTCGTGTGGTCGTGCGCTGAGTGCTTACTGCAGGCGGCGACCATTATGTTTCGTTACGTAACTGACGTGTGTGAGTGTGTGTACAGTGAGCGACTACGTGCAAAAGTTAAATAATTTCATGAGTTCTGGCACCTTTTTTTTTTAGAAATAAAGCACTGGGTATAGCTAATAACATGGTGTGCCAATTCAGGACTCTTCTCCTACATGCCCCCATGCCCATCTAAGAAGGGTTCTGGTGAAATCAGGGCAAAGGATTTATTAGGGGTTTAGGAACAATAACAGAATGTGAGAAAGGCTGGTTAGATTTGGAGCAAGATTTCGAAGAGGGAGAGGAACTAGAGATCAAATTGCCAACATATGCTGGATCATGGAGAAAGCTAGGGAGTTCCAGAAAAACATCTACTTCTGCTTCATTGACTATGCCAAAGCCTTTGATTGTGTAGATCACAACAAATTGTGGCAAGTTCTTAAAGAGATGGGAGTACCAGACCATCTTATTTGTCTCTTGAGAAACCTATATGCAGGTCAAGAAGCAACAGTGAGAACTGGACATGGAACCACTGACTGGTTCAAAATTGAGAAAGGAGTTCGGCAAGGCTGTATACTGTCGCCCTGCCTATTGAACTTATAAGCAGAGTACATCATGAGAAAGGTGGGGCTAGATGAATCACCAGTTGGAATTAAGATTGCTGGGAGAAATATCAACAACCTCGGATATGCAGATGATACCACTCTAATGGCAGAAAGTGAAGAGGAACTAAAGAGCCTCTTGATGTGGGTGAAGAAGAAGAGTGAAAAGGTTGGCTTGAAACGCAACATTGAGAAAACTAAGATCATGGCATTCGGTCCTCTTACTTCCTGGCAAATAGATGGGGAAGAAATGGAGGTAGTGACAGATTTTATTTTCCTGGGCTCCAAGATCACCGCAGACGGGGACTGCAGCCAAGAAATTAAAAGATGCTTGCTCCTGGGGAGGAAAGTTATGGCAAATCTAGACAGCATACTAAAAAGCAGAGACATCACCCTCCCAACAAAAGTGCGTATAGTCAAGGCTATGGTTTTCCCAGTTGCAATGTCTGACTGTGAAAGCTGGGCCATAAGGAAGGCTGAGCGCCAAAGGATTGAGGCCTTTGAATTGTGGTGCTGGAGGAGACTCCTGCAAGTCCCTTGGACCGCAGGGTGATCAAACCGGTCAGTCCTAGAGGAGATCAACCCTGACTGCTCTTTAGAAGGCCAGATACTGAAGAAGAAACTCAAATACTTTGGCCACCTAATGAGAAGGAAGGACTCCCTGGAGAAGAGCCCAATGCTGGGAACAATCGATGGCAAAAGAAGAAGGGGGAGGCAGAGAATGAGGTGGCTGGATGGAGTCACTGAAGCAGCTGGTGTGAGCTTAATGGATTCTGGGGGATGGTGGAGAACAGGAAGGCCTGGAGGAATGTTATCCATGGGGTCATGATGGGTCAGACATGACTTCCCGACTAAGCACAACAAGCTAATACAGCCTGTGCAAGTTGCATACCTGGTTCTTTGAAGTTCCACAATTTCTGTGATAAAGTTTTCCCACTGTCTGTCTCAGGTTTCTTCCCAACCCTTTGGAGAAACCTACCCCTGTACAAGAGGAAAACCTTGCCGTAATCTAGTGCTTGTGTCCCATAGTTCCACATTTTGGCAGAGCTGCTTTTAGCAGTGGTACCAAGAAAGACAGACCCTCAACTTCCTTTTCCATGGAGTGTATCACATGTAGTCTCTTCCTCCTTGCCTGGGTGGACATGCCAGTAGACTCTCCTGTTATTTGTCTGTTCACTGTCCCATAATGGCCCATCCCCAGTCTGAGGTGGACTCTAAATTGTTTAGGCACCTGGGCAGTTTAACTATTCAATAGTTTTGCTTCAATAGTTTTGCATCTTCAGTAAGTGGAGGTGCTTGGTCTTGATTTCACCTCAGCCAGGGTATCTGCATTTAGCAGAGACCTGCAGCCAATCACAAAGAGGAGGTTTTTGTCTCTTGGACTGGATAAGATGGAGTCAATATAGTCAGCCAAGGGAGCCACTCCAGGCCAACCATAAGAGGCGCAATGATATTTATTGTTATTCAAAGCATTTCTAATCTGCCCAGCAACCATTGCCAGGCCAAATCCAAATTAGCATCTCCCTTGACCAAAAGCATGGCTCAGCATTTGCAACATTCAATAGTTAAACTGAGATGTCAATCATTTACTTTTTTAAGGGAAAGTAGCAGCAAAGTAAGCTCTGCTGAATCTTTTAAGAAAACTGAAAGTCAGCTATAGTATTTGAATAAGTCCCTAAAGCTTGCTGCTTGTTTTTGTTTTGCTACCAAGGAACTCAGATATAATCTGGTTGGTTAATGATAGTATAATGACTCTGGAGTATTCAACTTCCTCTATGGAAGATGTAAAACAAAATAATAATAAACGGTTTACATGTTCCACAATGCAATCTAAATCTCTGACATCTGAACATTTTGCATTTTGCCATCATTAACTTTTCCTGTCTCCATCTTACAAAACCCAGAACACTATCCACAATTGCTGTCTTATATGCTGTGAAAGGAAGTTCAACAATCTAAAAGCTATTTGCTGGATGAGTATGTTTCCTCCTGTCTTAAAGAATGTTTTATTTATTTCCTTCAAGTCAGGTCACCATGGATGTGCATCATCAGAAATACATTTTAGGAACCTGCAGGGGTCTACTTCAACTCCTTTTGCACCTTCTGAGATGTGATAGAGAAAAAAAAATCTGAAAAGACACTACCAGTGTATCCCACAGGCAGGCAGCAATCCACTGAAAGCCTTCTTCAGCAACAGGCCTGAGGACTGCTCAGAAGCACATGATTACCATGTCCCTTGTCTCTTTCATGCCTGCAGGGACATGCTGGG
Organism: Varanus komodoensis; assembly: GCF_004798865.1. Lineage (NCBI taxonomy): Eukaryota > Metazoa > Chordata > Lepidosauria > Squamata > Varanidae > Varanus > Varanus komodoensis. The sequence goes on along the minus strand of NW_025336664.1, from coordinate 1,473,585 downwards.
AGCTATAGGACTTACTGCTTCCTAAACATGCACAGGACAGCACCTTTAAGGCTTTTATAGGGACTGAGGAAACTGGGTCTCTTCAGCCTGGAGGAGACTCAGAGGGGATCTGTTGGCGACATACAGGTATGTGAGGGGATGTCACACGGAGATGGGTAGAGACCTGTTCTCCCCGGCAGAGGAAGGCAGGACGCGCGCCAACGGAGCAAAGCTCAGGGAGCCAAGGTTCCGTTTGGATGCCAGGAAGCACTTCCTGACAGTCAGGACCCCGAGGGTGTGGAATGGGCTTCCACAGGAGGTGGTTGAGGCCCCATCGGTGAGGGTGTTCAAGGATAGGCTGGACGTCCACATGGTGGGCATGTCGTGAGCGGAGCCGGCTGATGCTGGAGCTCAGACTAGATGGCCTGGGAGGCCCCTTCTGACTCGCTCTGTTTCTATGTTTCTATGGCAATATGGAAACCTATGACCCAGCTTCATATATATAATTAATAGGAGAGACTCCCTATGAAGTTCAACCAAGCTATGAATGGACAATGGAAGAATAGAATATGAACTAGATTGTGTACAGAGTAAAAACTACAAGGAAGTTTCTATAGGTCTCTTTTTTAAAAAAGATAGAAATTAACAGAGAAAGATAAAAGAGCTAGTAGATCTAGATCTAGCAGAGATATTTGTACGTTGACGGTTTGCTTTGATCTTGCTTCAGCAGAAAAGTTGCAGTTCAACATGAAAGTATTTCATATCTCTAGAACTGCTGTTTTGTGGGGGTGGGGGAGGGTTGAGGTGTTTCAAGCAGTTCCTGGAATCTTCAGCAAAGGATAACAATATCTACTTGAGACACCGGAGGGCTTGCTTCGTTGTCTTCCGTGAATCCCATTGTGGAACCACCTCCCAAAAGCAGTTCACCTGGCATCTTGCTGCAATCTTTTTGGCATCAGGCAAAACCAGTTTTATTTTCTAGGCATTTTAATAACTGCTTTTATTTGGATAATTTTAAGTAGTATTAACATGAATTGTTTTAAATTAATGGGCCGTCACCTGTGTACTGTTTTGTCTTATTGTTATTTGTATACTGAATTTTTAACTGTGTTGTTGTTGTGTTTTACAAATTGGGATCCACTCAGAAGCCCTTTGGGCTGATGTGGCAGACAACAAGTCCAAAAAATAAATTGTCCTCATCCATGCCTTCTGGTCCCCACACGCAACTCCTCTGGCCTTCTAACCATTCAACTACCGTATTTTTTGCTCTGTAAGACACACTTTTTCCCCCCTCAAAAGTAAGGGGAAATGTCTGAGTGCCTTATAGAGCAAACATGTGTGTGCAGTAAGTCTGTGAGATGTGCAGCCCATGGGGAAGTGATGGGGAATGTGCCTGTGATTATGTGCCCATTTGATTCAGAATATTTTTTTTCTTGTTTTCCTCCTCTAAAAACTAGATGCGTCTTATGGTCAGGCGCGTCTTATAGAGCAAAAAATACGGTATATCCTGCTACTACACCTGTCTCTCTTGAAGGTATCTGATCATTATATTCTTCCATGGTACTTGCCCAGCGTCATAGACTTTTTTTGGGGGGGGGGGCGGGGGCTAAGCCACCCTGCAAATAAGTCCTGGTAGGTAGGTTGTTCACAGAACAATCACCCTGCTCCTAGCTCCTCCTCAGAGCACTTTCTGCTGTGGTTCTTTGAGAGTTTTAAGCACCTCTTCCCCAAAAATATCCATACATATAATGGCTGGGAAGTAACCTGAAGGAAACAGCACACCGGCAATAACTCATTGAAAAAGGAGCCACAAATAGTGGGGAGAATTAGGTATCTCCCCCTTCTGGTGCAGCTGGAGTCTCAAGTGTTGAAAAGGTAAAGGGTCCCAAGAATTGCCAGTTTAACCCATAAAATCAAGAGGATTACATTTTTAAGGAAGAGATATTGCTGCACTTTTGGGTGCACTTTCTTTTGCCACTTCTCTCCTGCTCATTGATGCTTTTCAATTGATGATTTGGCAATTATTCCTTGACAGCTGTGTATTAATTAGCTTATATGCAGTGTTGCAGTATCAACATGGAAACTGAAAAGGAAAGACTATATTCATGGGACAATCATAACAGCAAATTTTGACTGCCCAGCAAAAACACAACACTGTAGTACAATTTCCTAGAATATCTGTTTGTTGTGGTTTGTTTAAAAAAAGGTGGTGAACTAATGGTGGTCACTCAAAACTGATGCTTGGGCATTGGTGGAAGGATAGTCAATTAGCACAGACAAGATCACAAAGAATGGGCTCGGATAACATGACAAACCATCACGGCACACACCACCCTTAGAACATGCCATGGGTGTCATGTTGGCTTCTCCCCAAAAGGTAAGCTGCCCTGCAGGACATGGCCTGACTTCAGATGACATCCTAACCTACCATAACTAGTACCCACAATGGGTTGTCATGTTGTGTAAACCTCCTCTTTTGTTATGGTACTTCCTTCAGATATTCTGGACTGTGCCAGAAATTATCCTTGTCCAGGATCCCAGATTGGTAGGACTCGTAACTGTGTCTCTTAACTTTGGCCATAAAGATGCTTAAGCGAAAAGAGGTGGAAAATATAAGGGCAAATGCAAAGTGACCCATTTATTTCTAATTGTTTTCCAGCATTCCAGAAACTGAAAACACCTCTCTGACCCCTTTCACAATGAATTCTGAGGCACAGAAAACGGGCACAGGTAGAGTGATTCAGGCAATGCGTTCTTTTATGATCACTGCCATCTATAAATAATTGTGATTAATCATTTTTGGTTAGTATGTATGATTATGATGATTGTGCAACTTAATTACTGTCTCCCACAATTCAGCGATGATGGTATGCTAATAATAGGAAAAGATTGTAGGCTGCCCCTGGCTGTAGCATTTTCAAAAGGCTTTTAGGGATGATTGTACCACATAGAAAATATCCCACAGCTGGCATGGAGCTGTGCCTTTGCAACACAAAGAAGTCCTTGCATAGACATTTGGGAGCCAGGCAGATCCAGCCACTTGCACCCACAGCTTGCTTACACAGAGCTTGCCATTGGTGCAGCCCGAGAACACACAGGGGGCTTTCTTCATTCCCAAAACCAGAACCATCAAGATTATTTAATGGATCATTTGCTAGCAACCAAATTATCCTCAGACCATTGTGCACAGATGTTTAATGCAATCAAGGCAGTGAGAGAGAGCACAATGGGATCCCCGAAACCATATTTCAATGGACTTTCATTCCGGTGAAGGAAAACACTACCTCTTAATTGGCATTTATTGTTTCCTTTGTGGCCCTGCTGTTTACAAAATGAAGATTGCTCTTCTTACGAATGCTACACAAGAGTCTGAGACAATTATATGGACAGATCATTCCCTAGTTTCTGCTGCTGAATGCATTCTTGATATATGAGCTGCTGTCAACACATCATTAAAAGGAATGGACAAGCCCTCTGTATCCCTGAGCATTCCAATTTTCTGCCTGCTATAATACATCACTACAGTAAAGAATGGTGGAGCTGTTTTTTAGTTCAGCTCCATCAACAGGTTACTTTAGCCTTGTAAGAGATCTATGAAAACTGACGAAGCATGTCCGTGTACTACATGCACTTCCATTTAAAGTTGTACAGAAGAGCTATTATTCTCACACGGCAACACTTGCTCAGCTGCCTCGAGGCCTAAAACTGCTTCCTCGAGTCCTGCCTGGCATTCCTTCCTTAAGGAAGAAAATAAATCTGGACCTCAGAAAGCAACAGTTGAGGATGAACAGAAAAAAGCAAAGCATGTGTCATACATGTGCTGGCTTGCAGCTGGAGAACAAAGCTAGCAGCATCTAAACAACTGAGGACCAATACCAGCTCATGTGACCCAGGAGCACAAGCTATCCGTGCAGGCGACATGGAAGCTAGGCTGCCAGTACACCCTATGGCATGTAATTGTTAAATGGGGCTTCAGTGTCAAGATGAGAGAGAGTAGACTAAAACTGTATTCAGGAAAAATACTAGTGATACTAGTGGGAAGTGGCTGTAGTCTGGAGGAAAAGTAACCTGCTTATGAACTTTCGGTTGTTTCTCTGTAATAACCTCTGATCAGGTTAAACGTCTAGGGCTCCTCTTTGATCTACTGCTGCCTTTTCAGAATTAGGACAGATTGGTTGCCAAGATTATTTCTGCAACCTTCAGCTGCCTAGGGGCCTTTCTTAAAAAGGTCTTGGTCTTTCACTTCCATGCTTGACTACTGCAACTTAATGTGACTATGCCCTGAAGGGGACCTGAAGTTCAGCCAGTGTAGAACACTGATGCATATAGCTATGGATACATGTTAGAATGTCTGACCACATCCAGTTTGTTCTGTGGAAGTCACACTGGTTACCAACCTGTTTCTTCTGAGTTCAATAAAATGTGCAAGTTTAGCTTTAAAGCATTTAGCACATGGGTCCTCAAAGTACGGCCTGGGGGCCAGATCCGGCCCTCCATGCCCGTTTGGATCCACCACGCACACACCCGCCCCCACCCACCTCGCTCCGCACGTGGGGAGGCAGCGGTTTGCTCACTCGGAGAAAATGATCTCCATGTGAGCAAGCCACTGCCTCATGCGCCCGCCTTGCAGCACGTGCCCATGCCCACACCTCGCTTCAGCTTGCCTCGCCGCACACCCCGCCTCAGCGGCGGCCCACGCCCACCGCCGGCACCCCCTTTCCGGCCCGTGCCCAGCACCGGCACCTTTCAACTGGCCCCCGGTGGAAAAGTTTGAGGACCCCTGATTTCACACCTGCAGTAGTCTCTCATAAGAATATTACATAATAAGGCCTGGTTAGCAGGATCAAGTTGCCACAATGACCTTTCCAAGCCAGAAACTTCTGGCCAACAGAGCTCAAAACAACTTTTTTGCTTTCTTTTTGCAAAATGTCTTTCTTTAGGGTGGCTTTTGGCAGACGCCTTTCTTTGACTCTTTAGTATGATCGCTGAATGTTGTTCGTGGGACTTTCATTTTATTTGTTGTTATTTGCTATAAATCACTTCAAGCAACTGGGAAAATGCTATATAACTATTTTAAGTAATAAATACAATAAATGCATACCTGGAAAGTATTGCCTGATTATATGATCTATTTACTGAATAACTGTGGGTTCTAGTTCTCATGTTACACGTACTACCGGCACTTTGATTAAAGCTACCAACTTGGAAGCACGTTTTAGCTCGCTGAAGTTTGTGTGCCTGAGACAGCCCCCCCACCCCTGGAAGCACTCCTGGAAGCAGATGTGTTGAGTTGAACACAAGCAAAAGCAGCTCACAACAGAAGAAACCCCTGCAACAGTCATGAGCAGAAATATATATGGGGATTATTAGGCTAAAAGCTTCAGATTATCACCCTATCAGCAGAACCCAGATGCAGCTTTACTATCCCTTATGGATCATAAAGGGAAATGGGAAAGCTCCAGGCCATGAAATGGAGCTAACTATTGATAGTTGGCTTTTTTTAAAGGAAAAAAAAAGCTCATTTAAAGTTAATTTAGTGCTTGATAAAAGGCATTTAATGGGGCTTCTGGAAATGAAATGTATCCAAAGAAGTACAGTCTGAGGTCAGTTACTGGTACAGCAAAATAGAAGCTTCTGATTACACAGTATATGCACGGATTTATCATGACTGGAAATTTAAGTTTTCTGGCTTCAGTGGTTTACTTTAGAATAGGATCTTCAGGTTATTTAGCAAATGAGAGCTGTTTATTTTGTTTACATTGCATCTCAAAAATAGAGAATATTTTGCCATTTGTTTCCACAGAGATGTTTCCATTATATGCACTGAATCACTATTTGCACATCAATATAAAAATAACTATATTAGAGCATTTGGCAGAGAAGTAACTGTACTTAAATTCACAAAGAAACCAAAACAAAATATTGGCATGGACTCATCTATATAATGCTTAAGGTTTGTTTTGTTCTTTCCCAATATGTACATCAACGGTCCATCTTATTTAGGCGATAATGCTGAAGACAGGAAGTGCACACTCTCTATATAAGGTTTTTAAAAGGAAGCTCTCTCAAACATTCAGAAAATATCGAGGCATGATACATTGGGGTGAGAATGGTAGGGAAACAAGAATAACCAACTTGTCTAACTTACCACCTCCGGGTGAGCACTATCCAAAACCTGCATAATCCATATTGATATGATACATGGTCAAGCCATCCATCCATCCCCATACAACCTACCCATCTTTTACACCTCAGGGAGCAGCCTTCCTACCTGAGCTCTTCTGCTAAGGACTGAACTTTGCATACAGAACATCCAGCATGCCCTAACATTGAACCATACTTCCTCACAAAGTCCTTGGTACTACAGCAGACACGGTAGCTAGAACAGGGAAAGAGAGTGGGAATTGATTTTCCCCGGCAACAAAAAAAAAAATGTGAGTTGAGTGTTGAGCAATAGAACTTTCTTGTGACAGATGGGCTAATTTGGGAGGCTCACACCTGGTTAACAACTGTGCACTTACCGCAATCTGGAAAGGCTCCAAGTACTTGGAGAGATTATTCTCTTCCCCTTCTGATGGAAGAATCAAGCCAAATAAATAGGATGGCATACAGACAAGTGGGGCATAGCGTGTTGATATCGGGCACTGTCAGTGGGTGTGGGCACACTATTTCTTCTATTTTAGGAGTCAAGAAGAGAGTAGAAGGCAGTTGGCGTTTCCCACATTGCTCCCTCTGGGCAGATAGTGGCTCATGGTGCCCCTGGCAACTTTCTCTCCACTTTCCTCCTTTCAAGATGCAAGGGCCATTTAGTCTGACCCCCAGCTCCAGCCAGCTCCACTCATGACATGCCCACCATTTGTTCCATTGGCCAGGAATCGAACCTGGGCCTCCCGTGTGGCAGGCGAGAATTCTACCACTGGACCGATGGTTTAGGGGCAACCACTCTGCATAGTTAACATTAATCTTGCAGAAGCAGACTTCAGAAGATTGTTCTTGGACAACATTAGCTGGGAAGATGGAATATGTGGGCAAAGGTGATCCTGAAGGGATTTTGAATGCAAGCCAAGCAATGTCCAACACCTTGTATTGAATCTGGAAACATATTGCAGATGCAGAGACTTTAATGTCAATGAGATATGGTCTCCCCATGATGACCCAGACACCAATCTGACTACCATGTTTTGTACTAGTTGTAGTTTCTAGAGTTGGCATAAGGGTAGTCCTATCTAAACTGCATTGCAGAAACTGAGCCTAGTAGTTACCAGCACATGCACTACCGTTTATAGGTTATTCTCCATTCCCCTCCAGCAACTGGCAAATCAGCCAAAGCTGGTAACAGACACCCTTGACCACAGCTTCTATCTGTGCTGACATCCGAAGGGTGAGATCAACCAGTACTCTTAAACTGTAAGTATGTCTTTTAGGGGGAGTGTGACCCCATCTAGAACTGGTTGACACACCTCTAATCCTGGATTGGAATCCTTAACAGCAAGCACCTCTGTTCTACCTGGATTCAAGGGCAATTCCACCCTCCCCCCCCGATCCACCTTATTGCCAACTTTGGGCAGTCATTCAGAGGAGAGGTGCTGTCTCAAGAAGCTGCACTCCTCCAGATGACCTTTCCCAGTGGCTTCATGTAGATGTCTCCAAGCATCACCATCTAACATCATCCCAAGAAGTAGGAACAGAACCACTGTGTCCCCAGTTCTCAATGCCCTTGGATGATTCACAAAGGTATTATGGTCAATAGCATAAAAGGCTGCTGAGAAATCTAACAGAACCGACAGGGGCTCACTCCCCTGTCAATTCTGAGTCATAGATCACCCCACCCACTAGAGTGATCAAAGCAGTCTCAACTCCACAGCCTGCTCTGAAGCCAGTTTGAAGTAAGTCCAGAGAATTAGTATCAATTAGGACTACTTGGAGCTGCAGAGATGTCATCTTCTCAAGCACCTTACAAAGACATGATATATTTGAAACAGGTCTGAAGTTGTTAAGGTCCAGGGGGGTCCAATTAATTTCTTAATGAGTGGTCATACAGCAGTCTCCTTCAGGCAGAAAAGAACTCTCCCTTTCTGAAGCAGACATTGATGATGAGGCATTATATTCAGTGCCTCTACCGCGTGGGCTACCAGGCAAGATGAGCACAGATAAAGAAGACAGATGGTTTTACTCACCAGTCCAAGCAGCCTGTCAACATCATCAGGAGTTACAAATTGAAATTGATCCAAGAAAGTTTGCTGGACACCTTTTTGTGAATCTCCATCTCCATGATCACATCAAGCTCTGCTCTTATCTGAGAAATTTTATCGGCAAAATGGTTGCTAAAAGTGTTACAGCAAACAATTGATGGTATCAAGGATAAGCTAGGGGGCACTGGGGCTTGACACAAGTCCCTTACCATCCTAGACAGCTCTTCTGGGCATGAATTTGCAACACAATAGGAGCAAAGACACACAATAGGAGCACAATAGGATACAAACACAATAGGAGCAAAGAACCCTTCTTACAAGTATTGTATTGCAGTGTGTTGCTTGTTGGTATTTTTTAATTATTTATGTGCTGTCTAATACCAGAGACTCTGGTATTAGACAGCACATAAAAACTTTAAATTAAATATTGCCACCCCATAGGAATGAGGATGCTCTCTATAAAGTGTTTTGTTGAAGAAGGGTCCAGATTTCTGCCACTGGCACTCCAGTTGTCATCCTTCCAGATTTATACATCAGAGTTCCTCCGTGAACCAGGGAACTCTTTTGGAAGCAGGATGGAGATGGTGCTCAGAAGCAATTGTGACTATGGCCCTGGTCAGCTCCCAACTTCATTTTGTGACCATAGACTTGACAGGATCACTGGCAGAACTGGCCAAAGAACCCCCTAGTCTGACTAGAAACCTTTTAGATCCATTAGTCTTCAGAGGTGGACCATTCTAATAGGTCCATCATCTCTGCAGGGGTGCAAAGAAAGGACTGTGACCTTAGCCTTGACCAGGAGCTTATCTGACAAGAGAAAGACTGAGAGTACACAAACCTCAGTCTTCAAAACCAACTGTTCAGAACAGAATATAGCATCAAGTGTGTTGCCCAGCAGTATGTGTGGGTCCAGAGACCAATCAAGAGAGGCCCAGCGCTACTGTAGCTGTCTTGAACTCATGCGCAGCACTTGACAAACTGGACCTGAAAGCAACATTGAAGTCCCTCAGATTTAACAGCCTGGGGGAATCCAACACCAGTTGCAGAGTTCAGTCAGAGATTCTGCAAGGCAACAAGGTAGTCTATACACCAGCAGAATCCCAAGTCTGACCTTGAATCCCAACCTCAAGGACACACACTTAACATATATCAGTTCCTTGACAGAGTACCTGTCAAAGGATAGTATTCTTATACAGTGCCTTTTTGTACAAAAAAAAAAAAGGTGCCGGAACTCACATCTTGTTAATCTTTTATTTAGGGTTTATTTAGGGTATTCTTTTATTAGCAGGACCGGTGGTTGAGAAGTAATTAGTAATTTTTTTTTTCATTTTTAAATTTGGGGTCACACTTTTACAGTACAAATTAAAAAAAGATTTTCAATTCACCAACTTTTTAAAAATAAAGTAATTATTTACCTTTTGCACATAGCCAGTCACTACACACACCAACACTGTGTAATGAAACATAATGGTCACAGCCTGCAGTAAGCACTCAGCGTGTGACCACTTGACCAATCAAAAGCCAAGCAGTGCCATCACAACCAGCATGGACACACAAGCAGCCCGCATGCACTATTTTAATGATTTGCCGCCAACCTGCTATGCCCGACAGGGCAATTCAAAATCATGTGGAAAAATCCATCAAAAAAGGGTGCCGGAACACTGTTCCGGTGCGTTCTGTGACAAAAAAAAAGCCCTGTTCTTATAGATCACTGCCTCATTGACCCCTTGCCCACTTTCCCTTACCTGCTGTACAACACACTAGCCAGCTGGGAGGGCCTGAGCTATCTTCTCCCACTTAATTCTGTGAGATAGGCCAGGTCAACCCCCTTTTCCCTTGCCAGATCACAGAGGATTGCAGTTTTATTACAGGATGACGTGCCATTGCAAAGGAGCAGTGAAAGGGACTGTGGGTAGCAAAGACTTCTCTCCAAATTATCATGGTTACCAGGATGACCAGGAGATAGTTATAAGATAATGACTTCTCCTTCTCCTACCACAGTACTTCACCCTGCCAGTATCATACTGCTCATTCTCCTGAAGCATTTGAATGGCTGCACCCTTACACAGAATCCGCCCCCTCTTCCCCCTCCCCGCTTTTAGGCTATTCTGTGACTGGGTTCAAACAACATGACAAACCATGGTGGGTTGTTATATCATTGTTTGTGTGTTGTAATGTCTGAACCCAGTTGTGATATTTTACCATTGTTAAGTCTGGTCTTTAGAAACCACCATAAGAACCAAAGGATTGTTCCATGGTTTCTCCATAACACCACGGCTTGCCATCTGAACCTGGGATCATGATTTCCGTGGTCATGCTATGCAAGTACGACAGAGTCCTCTTGAAAGAGTGGCTTTAGCCATCCAGCGATGTGAGGACCAATGAGGAAAAGGCAGGCTTGCAACTGAATTTCAAGCAGTGGCTGATATGCAAACAGTGAGAAAGACTGAGTGGGGAGAATGGAAACCACAATCAAGTAGAAGCTATTTAGTTGTCTGTTGGGTAAATCATGGTAAAAAACCTTGAAGCGTGGTAGCCATGCAGGGGTGCTAGCCATGTTATACGAATGCAGCCTATAAGCCTGTTTTTCAGGCATGTTCTCCCCCAGTGCTACTTTTGATTTCGTTTATGGCGTTGGTTGTAAGGAAAACCAAGAGGATATGGAAAGGAGAGAAAAAGGTTATCAAGAGAGCCATTATTATTACATTACAGATGCAGAATGAATGCATTAATAGAGAGATAGATGGGTATACGGCTTTTGATATAAAGCAGGCACCTGAGCTGCTAAGTACATACACCCACAAACATTTCATTAGCACTGCATCTCAATGCCTCCTAGTTGTCCTAATGGAAATTTAATAAGCGGGGAGGGGAATCAAAGGCTTTACTCTCCATGACCAATGTTTCAGTCAGCCTCTCTCCTCTGAGGAAGATTCTCAACCTATATTAAAAAATTAATCACAATGATTGTTAGTTACTCATCTTCAACCATATATGAGGAGCAATACCTCTCTATCTCTCAAGTCTCTGTCCCTGTAATAATCAAGAAAAATTCTATGTAAACAAAATAAATAGGAAGATCCAATATACTATGGCTGAGTAGATTGTCTTATTTTAATTGCCCCTCCCTCCTGGTGCTCCGTAAAATTTCAGGACCCTTTACATTTGGCTTTCCTTAAATGCTTCAGAAGGTTGAGTTATTTTTTGGACGCAGAACCATGAAATGGTTTTAAGGGTGCATTAACAGATCCCTCAGCGGGACTGAGTATCAGGGTTGAATCTAAATTTCAGGAAAGAAAATGAAAGATGATACAGGCTTATGCAGAACACCACAACCACAAAAGCTTAATGGTTCATGTTCTTACACTTATTACCAGAAGACAATAGATACCCCACAGTGCATATTAAATGATGAGACAACTTGAAACTAAAATCCTCCCAGAACCCAGAGGAGTCACAGTTGAAGACTGAAGGAGATGCTGAATAGCACCTATTCTTGAGTGTGAAGTAGTGGCAGGAATAGGATTCAGGGAAATCTAATTGAAGGGAAAGGTTACAGAGACTTCATTGTTTATTTCAGAATGTTAACCAAAATGGTAACCGAATCCATCTGCTGTGACTTTTCCACATCTGGAGACATTGGTGTTAGCAGTAGAATGTGCTGGAAGGTTTCCCTGACACTGCCAATCTCATTAGAGCTTTCCTTCCATTGCAAGTGGCAATTGGGGCCAATTCCAGCCATAGTCTGGCTTGCCTCCTACTTGTTAAACAAGAACCACACAGTCCAACAATGTGAATAATGTCAGGGCTAGTTTGACCATAAATTCTTTACTCCAATCCGATCCTCGTATCTCTCACCTGAACACCAGCCATCATTCTCCATATTACATCTCCTAAATACAACAGGCAGTTAGTTGTCTTCAGGAAGTTCAAAAAGTGAGAGTCACAGCTGCATTTACACGTTTCAAAGTGACATACTACCTTTAGTTTTGGAAATCTAGTTCAGCAATTCTGAACTAGAATATGGCCCTTAAATGGGTTACAGAACTATTTATTCCACATCTGTCATCTCTTTGCCACCTCTCATTCTCCTCTTTTTACTTTCAAGTTGCCAGCTTTTTGTCCTTCCCAACCCTTCAAATGTCCTCACAGTCCACCCTACTGAAAGTATTCTAATGCCAGTTCAGTCTGGACTATTACAAGGTATCATAAAACATACAGCCAATTAAACACAATCTTCAATCAGCTGTTGCTCTTCAATCAGAACAACTACTTTCTTATTCTCCTTAATGCCCGAATAGACCCATTTACAGCTCAGCCTTTTCTCCCCCAATTTGCAAATGACAAATCAATCCATATTCCCTCTCAGCACAACCAGAAAGATAGATCAAAGCTATAGAAAACTATGGACTTGTCAAGGTCTGCAAGGGCAAAGAACAAGACACAAATCAATAAATCAAATCTCATTTGAAATCCAGAATTGCTATGTCTAATTTGCTAGGGGAAGGTATTTTGTTAATGTGGGGAGAGAGTGAGGGAAAGCACAAATGAACATTTATGACTGATTGCAAAGTCCTGCCAACGCATCAAGAAGTTCAAGACAGCTTGCAAACTTCTCCCAGATCAACTCTTCAGTTCACCAGCAGCCTTCTCCCCTAAGCTGCAAGGGAGCTTAACACCTGGATGGAACAAGGTTTTCGCTTGCCTGCTTAGCTTTTATGCAAGTTTCCAGAGCTAACCTGTTTCTCAGAACTGTCAAAGGAAAAAAAATCCTTTGCTCAATGTTCAAACCTTGAAGCAACAAAAATAAAAAAGGGAAATTTAGAGCTTGTTTCCCTGGCAACATTATCTTCTTTGCAAAATACCTCCTGTAGCTAAGCAACAGGGCATTCTCCCAAGTCGTTGGCAGACTGAATCCACTGCTTTAACCAAGAACAAAAAAAAAAAAAGAGGGAAGATGACATGCAAACCTGGGGTAGCACATCCAGTCATGACCTTTTCTGGACATTGAAGTGAAGGGCATTTTCCAGTGGTAGCCACTTTCTAAAGACTTTAACCCTGATGCAGGCTGTATGAAGTAGTTTTGTGCTCCTTACATACCAGATGAAAGGTGCTTGCATCTATACTTTGGTCTGTGCTGACATTAGAGCTTTGAAACGACAGCAAAATCTGTCCTCACAAGTCTTATGGCCCTTATTTGATGTCCATATGTAACTAAACACCCTCAAAGATTCACGTCCAAAACACAAATGATTGCCTGTTTGTTGCCATACTTGTCTGTTCTTTAAGCTTGACTCTGTGTGTCAACCCCCTCAAAAAATCATCTGCTTCTGTGAGGACTCTCAAAAGGTTGTTCATTTTACTTTTATTTTCAGAATTCACTCTTTTTATTATAAAACTGATTATGTGTGTGTGGGGGGGTGCTGACTCTCCATTTCATGACCCAACCTGTGACTATGTTTGCTGTGATCCTTGACATAAATGCATGCAAAAGATACTGGGGAGAAGAAAGTACATTCACTGGAATCAAGCTATCTACTTCCAAACTGACCATTTCCCATAACTGGTACTGGCTTCAGTATTGATCGCTAACTTCCAATGTCTGTGAGAAGTTGAAAGACTTTATGATTAAAGATTTTTTCATCCTAACAATAAGTCCGAGGATGTAAATTGCTTCAGATGCCACAGAGACTTTTATTTTATATATTCTTTATTGATATTCATTGCAAAGTAAATATAATAGCTCTCTTTGGGATCAAAAGACCCTTAGCCAGAGTTCTAGGCCAGGCAACCTTTATCTATGGGAGGTAGAAAAGTAGCTGATCCCAAAGACTGGAAATGATGAAACCATGTTTGGCAAAGCCTGCCTCTCCATGACAGTGTCCACTGAAGAATAAACATCAATATGAATGCCATTTAATATGAACATGCAAAGGTTTCCAGGTAGTAGCGTTACACCCCAACTTGATAGAAGGTTGTGATCTACAAGTAAGCAAGGTGACTACTCTACTCAAGCAATGTATCATAATCTTTAGCAGGAATGCTTGATGAAGAGGCGTTGAAACTCCTTTGGAGGACAACTTCTACACATTTGTTCCATATGCCTCCAAGGAGACCATCATTCTTAGAAGGAGGAACTGCAAAACTGCTAAGTGCATCTACCATTGGTGCCTTGGGTTTCCCTGTGGAAATATAGTGAGTTTTGAGGCGCTTCTGCAGGATACTGTTTAGGAAGTTGTTTTGAAAAAAAATTCAAAGGGAAAAGATGACCCCTTCTACTTATCATTCAGCCCACATAAGCAAATTATCTCTCCAGCCCAGAATCTATCACAACACTACCTAGGGGGCTTTTGATCAAAAAGATAATGATCACATTCTCTTTACTCAGCTCTGAATGTCGACAAAGTGCGTGAAAAATGAAAATCTTTTTGGCACGCAAGGTTACACCTATAAATCCTCAGGCATGTTACTGTAATGAAAAGTCGTTAAATAATGACAAATTGTGATACTCCCCTTCCCCCATGCTAGTAACCATTTCCTGTAGAAGCATTTATAAAAAACAAAACAAAACAAAACCTCAACCTTGACCAAAATTTAATAGCCACTTAAATTCAACTTCCCCTTGGTAAGAAAGAAGACTTTAGAAAACCAATAACATTTCCTGTATTAAATCAGTGCTCAAGTCTCTTTCCTCAGCAAAGCTTATCTCCTTTAAATGCTCTGGGAGTTAAAAATAGAGAAGCAACAGACCTTCTCTGTTTAAACACACTGTAGGCCCTGATGACCTCAGCCATTCACCTGAGGGATTCTCTGCCACTTGAAAGCTCTCTCCAGTTACTCAGTAGCCCCCAATTCCCTATAGACCTTTTAAGAACAGACGAACTGCCGGATCAGGCCAGTGGTCCATTCAGTGCAGCATTCTGTTCAAACAGTAGCAAACCAGTTGCCTACAGCAGTGGTTTTCAACCTTTCCACAGCTGGGGACCAGCAAAAACAGGAAAAGCACCTTGGGGATCGCTGAGGCAGAAACAAAAAGACCATATACATAATTCAGTATTCTATGTAGTAGTTTCTAAACACAGTACTAAAAATGTGAAAATTCTCCAAAACGATTAAAAACTGAGCAACTAAAAAATGCCAAAAAAAGAATAAATACCAAAATTGCAGCATGTCTCCCAGTTGGCTCCCACCAAGCTGTCTTTCCTAGCCTGCCACCCCCGTTGGCACCAGCACACTCCCTATGAACATGATGCCAAACAAGGAAGAGGTAGTGGAGCACAGCCAGCCCTGTGCTGGTCCTTGGTGAATGGGATGTGGCCCCTCCCCATGGACCAGCAGGAAATCTCCCACGGATTGGTGCCAGTCCACAGACCAGTGGTTGGAAACCACTGGTTGGATGCCCTGAGCAGGATAGGTAGAACAGTTCCTCCTACCCAAACTTCCGAGCAACTAGTGCATACAGGCATACTGCCTCAGATACCAGAGGTAGCACATAACCATCAAGATAAGTAGCCATAGATTGCCTTCTACTCCACAAAGTTGGCCAAACTCCTTTTAGAACTGTATAATTGGTGGCCATCACTATATCCTGTAGCAGTGAATTCCATAGTTCCATATCACTGCATGAGGACTTCCCTTTATCTGTCCTGAAGCTCCCATCAATCAGCCTCATGGGATATCCCCATGTTCTAGTATTATGAGTGATGGAGAAAGATGTCTCCCTCTCCACTTTCTCTACAACATGCATAATTTTGACCAACTCCATCAAGCATCCCCTTACTCTTTTTCCTAAACTAACCAAAAGAGAGTCACCCCAGAGTTGCCCTTCTCTGCATTTTTTCCAACTATGTTCTCTTGCATAGTGACCACAACTGCATGAAATATTCCAAGTGCAGTCAACTCCAAGATTTGTATAAGGGAATATACTCTTGACAACCTTATTTTCAATTCCTTTCCTAATTATGACTAACATGGAGTGTGCCTTTCTCACAGGAGCCATGTTCTCCGTTGACCACTGTCAACCATAAGCCCAGTATCCCTTACTTGATCAATCTAATTCAGATCCTACCTGATCCACTAATTCAGATCCTATCAGCCTACAGTTGAAGTTGGGATTTTTTTGTCCAACATGCATTACTTACACTTTCTTACAATGAAATCCATTTTGGATTCTTGGAATCTCACTATTTGTGCCCCTGTATTGGGGAAATCGCCATTTATTCCCACTCTCTGCTTCCTGTTCTTTAACCAGTTTCTGATACATAAAATGACCCCTTACTTTTTTTTTTCTTTATAGCTACATTTGCACACGATTCCTGGTGAGGGACTCAAAAGCTTTTTGGAAATCCAAGTAAACAGTGTCTACAAGATCACCCCTGTCCATGTGTTTCTTGACCCTCTCATAAAGAGCTATAACAGGTTAGTGACATAGGATTTAAGTTTGCAGAAGCCAATTCTTTTCCAGTGGGGTTTGTCCCTCTATGATCTTAGTGATTCTATCATTAATATTATTTGCAACCAATCTACCCAGAACAGGTATTAAGTTAACCAGTTTTCCCAGACCTTCCATGGATCCCTTTTAAAAAAATTGCATTCTCCAATACTCTGATACAGAGGCTAATTTTAGAGACATATTACTTATTTTTGTAGGAAGGTCAGCAATTTCATATGTGAACTCTTTAAGAACACTAGGATGGATACCACCTGGGCCTGGTGATTTATTAATGTTCAGTTTGTCAATAAAGTTTAAAATGTCATCTTTTGTCAATACTAATTGCCTGAATTCCTCAGCCTCCCTCTCCAATACATCAGCTCAGGAATAGGTATCTGTTCTGTATCCTCCATTGTGAAGAAAGAGGAAGAGAATTGGTTCAGTTTCTCTGCAATTTCCCTTTTCTCCTTTAGTGCCTCTTCAATTTCAGTGATGTAACTGCCTCTCCAGCTGTTTTCTGTCTTCTGAAATAGTTAAAGAAATCTTTATTGTTGGTCTCGATGTTGTTAGTACTATGCCCCTCAAATCTTCTTTTGATTCTTATATAATCTACTTGCAACTGCCTTATGCAAGCTTTTGCTCCCATTTATTTTCCTCATTTAAGGGAAAGACTTCCAATTCCTGAGGGAAGCCTTCTTCTCAGAAATAACTTCCTTGAGACTATTTGTTAACCATGATGATGACTCCTTGGACTTAACTACCTCTCCTAGCTTGTGGTATATATATTTTCTGAGCTTCTGTTATTGTACTTTTGGGTAATCTCCAAGCATTTTGATGGGATTTAATCAACTTCCTTTTTACCAGTTCCCTCATTTTAGAGAAGTTTTCTCTTTTGCAGGTATCTGTTATGAGGCTCCTCCTTTCCTCATCTATGTATTTATGTATGCTTTGATGCATAGACTTTGCCTACTTGTCTTACATATCATATAATGTGGCCCCTCTTGTATGCACACCTAAATGTGGTGAAGGGGTTTAAGACTGTCAGAGAAGCCAAGAAAAATGCTGCCAAGAGGCCAGACTATCTCACCAGGCTGGTCTCCTAGCAGGGTCACCCAAGGTGGAATGTCCAAAGCTGAGGCACCAGAATGAGATGCACCCACCCTATTCAGAAGTAACAGTCACATCAGCAGAAGAGAATGCATATCTTTCATGGTGATGGGAGTGGAAAGGTTTCTGAAGGGCAACTACTGGGCAGCAACAGTAGCTCAAGGTGACCCTGGCAGAGACAATGGGAGAGACATTCAAACTAACTCTGATTAATGCTATGCAGAAGGCAGCATTGGGAAACCAATTCTGAATCTTGAAAACCTGATGAAACAATCCAAAATCAAATGAGAGAGAATGCCAGAAGATGAGACCCTGCCCTCTCCACTGCTGGTTGGAAGGTACTCAACAGACTACTGGGGAAGAACAAAGAGATGAATAGATCTGTCACTAATGATGCAAGTAGATGAAAGCCAAAAGTCTAGTGCCTGATATGCACCTAAGTGAAATTTTGCATAACACATACAATTGGAGCATGGAATGTGATAAGTATGAACAAGGCAAACTCAAAACTGTAAAGCAGGAAATTGATTGGTTAAACATCACACAGGACTTGATGTCAGAGAACAAAAGTGAACTGGAATGGGTCATTTTCAGTTAGACAAACATAAAGTAATATAATAATAAAATTATATAATCCTTATTATATAAGAATTTAATTATAATTCTTTATATAATTTATTAGAGTTATAATAATATAATTTGTGGAAAACCTACCAACATAATAGTCATTCAAATCTATGCTCCAACAACAGATGTTGAGGAAGAAGGAATCAAAACCTTTTGTGCAGATGTTCAAGAGAAAATGGGTAACATTCCAAGCAAGGCATGCAGATAATCCTAGATGACTGGAATGGAAAAGTAGGAAACAAAGCAGAATCCAATGTTGTAGAAAATTTTGGTCTAGGGATAAGAAACGAAGCAAGAAAACGACTCAGAATTCTATGAAGCCAACAATCTGTTCATTGCAAACAACAGACCAGACTAGAGACATTATTAGGGAAGACTGCCAAAAGACAAATCCTACAGAAAAAAGAAAAAAGTCTAGATGGATGACAAAATAAATGCTCAGAGTTGCTAAGGACTGGCAAGAAACAAAACCAAAAAGTGACAGAAATAGGGCCAGAATCCTGAATGCAACTTCTGAGTGACTATCACAGAGACAAAAAGAACTATTATAGTGGCCAATGCAAAGAAACAGAACTACACCGAAAAGATGAAAGGATGACACAGTCCTTCAAAGAGGAATCCTATGAGGAAGAACCTGCACTATTAGAATGTAAAGTGAAGGATGCTCTATTCCAACAAGCACCTGGAATAGATAGGATACCAATAGAAGTATTGCAAACTGCAGAGACTGAATTGAACCAAATCCTAGCAAGAATATGCCAACAAATAAGGAAAACTAAAACAGTGGCCCACAGACTGAACACCTTTGATATATATTCCAGTCCCCAAGGGAGGAGATGCAAAACAGTGCAGCTATCACAGGACCATTGCACTCACTCATTTCCCATACAAGCAAAGTGATGAAGAATTTTACCCTGGATGGAATGAGAAATGCCTGCAATTCCAGCTGGATTCTGAAAAGGAAGAGGTACTCAAGATCATATTACAAATATAAGTTGGCTAAGGAGAACACCATCGTCTGTGTTTTATACACTACAGCAAAGCCGTTGGCTGTGTGCATCACAAGCAGACGTGAATGGTCCTGAAAGAAGTGGAGGTGCCTCAGCACATAATCACCTAGACGTTAAGAAAGAATATGGAGGAACAGAATAGGGTGCATTTTATCTCCTGTCTGTTAAATCCATACTCAGAACAGACGGTAAGAAAAGTTGGATTAGCAAGCAGCAGCAGCAACATAAAGGACAGCTGATCTTTTCACTGATGCTTACAAAGCACAGGGATAAATAACTGTCAGCAATCAAAAACTGTGGAGGACCACCAACAATGCACTTTCCCCTTTCTACATTTAATTGGAAGTTTTAGAACCAAAGAACAGTATTTAGCCTTTACATTTGCACTTTGAAGATTGGTATTTGTGGTATATCCACAACATTTTAATTCAATTCCTCACTCTAATGACCACCCAAAGTACAAATATTAACCAGAATAGACAGACTGATTCAATACACAATGTTTGGGCTAAATGATATCTAAGAATATGAATCAGCAGGTCCTATTCCACCACTTCACATCTCTAATTTGTTTTCACTTATTCTCTTCATTTCCTCCTGCTTCAAAGCAAGTCAACAAGCCTATACTCCACCTCCTAGAGCCAGTAAATCTGAGGAGGGCCTGAACAGAGGACTGCTTCACTCTGCTTCCTCTCACGTTTCATTTAGCCACAAACAGCATTATAGAAATGAAAGGACGATTCTTTGCCAGGAGTTACAATCACTCTCCCTTATAACAAGGCTCCAAAAACCAGATGCACCAATGTCTCCAACATTAAACAGAAGGAGCGGCAGGTGAACCACAAAGCCACAAATAGGCCCATTAACCAAATCACCTCTTGTTACTGCAGCAGTGCCTTATTTCCTGTACAAAAATAAAAGACTCCCCGTGCCCCAAAGCTTGCAATTTAAACAGGTTTCCCATCTTTTTTCCATTGCACAAAATGAAATCTATTTCTGTGGGGAAACTAATGCCAAGGGACATATTGCATTAAGCACTATATTTGCAGTGATTTCTGTGATAGTGTGAACTCAAAAGACCACAGTTTATGAAACCATTTTCTTAAGGTTACCTCTCTTACAGCTCAAGGCTGAAGTCCAGCGGACTTTAGGCATGTTAGATCTGTGTGTGTGTCACGCACGCATGCTAGAAAGTACCTTTCTCAATCTGGTGCCCTCCATGCTTTAGATTACACTCTCAGCATTCATGACCATAAACCATAGTACCTGAGGTTGATGGGAGGTGAAATCCAATTGGTACTATCCAGACAGTACCACATAAGGCTGAATTAGTACCTCAAGCTAGTACCCTCAAAGCCAGATGCAAAATACTTCAACTTACAGACCTGATTCATACATCACAATAAACCATGATGGGTGGTAAATATGGATGGTTACAAGGTGGCTTAGGGTGATGTCTGATCTGGCACAGCTTTTCTATTGTGGGCCATTTTTTTTACAGCTCATTACTTCTTGCAGGGTTGTTTAGGGTGGTTTGTTCTCAACAACAATGGCTCATTGTGACACCCAAACCCAGGAGAACAGTTTCAGCAAGAAAGCTGCCTGACCACACTGACGAAAGACTGTCCCACCAGCTGTTCCTGGTGATCTCACAATTAATACCCCTCTGCATTATATCTTCAAACACACTAGTCAATTTATTGCTCTATTTCATTGCCTCCCTAGAAAGCACAGCAGAACTTTGTTTTGGCCTACACTTTGGAGATTTGGGCAGAACCCTGTGTGTGCTCAGCCAGGAACAAAACCTCAACCTCCCAGCCAAACCTTTTACGTACCTAGCACCACCTCTAGACAAGCATCCTCTTCAGCAGCATTGGGTTGGGTGGGGAAGGAAACATTGTTCCACCAAGCAGCTTCTACTTGACATCACTACCAGCTACTACACGTCCTCGATTTGTTTGATTACACATGTAAGTTCAGCTTTTCATTTTATGTACTATACTCTGTTTAGTTGCCTCAAGCTCTCGCTCAGCAGATGAACAATCCAAAAAATGATAAATGATATAAATACCTACTTGGAAGGTAAGCATGGAGGATTTCAGGGTCTTAGAATTAAAGAACAGGCTGCCTCTGAGAAGATGAGGAGCCTTGACATCTGTTTTGAATGACATTTCCCCTGCACAGTCTGAAGTGAGTCCACCTGTGGCCCCCCTCCCTCTTTCCTTCTAATTATCAAACCCAAGACAATCCCTTGAAGTGCAATTATTGTATCAAAACGTAACAGATTACAGAGCAGTGTGAGTTTTGAAAGTCTTCTACCGAGGTTGTGAGAGAAGCATCTGCCCACGTAGAGTTGAATCTGAACTGGTATCTGTCCCTCCATCCTTTCCCTCCAGTAAAGCTTGTGAATGCACCTTCAGGGTGGTAGTTCTTGCTGCTTGTGGGTAAGATGGAAGGAACACTGGAGACTCTGAGCAGCTCGTGTCTCCCATCACCTCCTTAGTGGGTCTCATATATGCTCCCCCTACCATCCTGAAAACACTTCCACCCCTTCCAAAGTAGTCCAATTCTCACTCTCTGCCTGAGAAACTTCTAGGTAACCTTGAAAATGCAAGGTCCTCGTGCTGATGCCCCCACTTCCCCCTCCTCAGAATCAGATGAATTCACCTGAACAGTCTCTATTCCTAATTTCATTTCTATACTGCCATAGCTGAAGTTCTCTGGGCAATTTACCACAAAGTGATTTCGTAATGAGTGAGATATGGGCCCATTCTCTACATCATCTTAGGATTGGGCCATGTTCTTCTGCTGTGTGTGTACTCCAGGCCCACTTTTTGAGGGCATGGGGACTATCAGGCTGAATTTCCGCAATAAGTGTGGTGCTGTTTTGACTTCCAGCTGTTTGAAAATGCTCACCTCTTGACAAAGCACCTAATTAGCCCTTAACCATCCATCCAAAGGTAGCAATCAAAGACAATCCAGCAGTCCTTGTAGGAAGGTATGCTTTCCTGTGATGAAAAACCAAAGACCTCCCCACTGCTACAGAGTCAAACTGAACGAAGCTATTTTTATAATGTATGAAAGTGCTAGAAGAGCAACATCTAACACAACTTTCAAGTTTGCCACCAAAATGTCTACCATGGGATTGTTAAAGTCTAAAAAGGAGTGAGAGTGCATCTGTAAGAGAAACAGTTCAGCAAAAAGGTAATCAGTGTGAGCCTCAGTATCTGACAGAGCTTGCTTAGACATCAGAGCGAATCAGTCTTGGCCAGTTACCTGTCTCTGGAGCTCACCTGGCACTCTGCTAACGGAAACCACATGTCATTTCCAATTTCTTACAAGCATTTCATACCTGGAGCTAATGAGGAGCTGTAGGTTTCCAGAACAGCTGCCTACATTTGCAAGGAAATTAGCAAACTGATGGTTGAGGAATCAGGTTGAAAGACAAGTTGTATGACAGTATACATTGCACTTCAAATATAAGTGAAACTTTGTTGCCGTAACTTGCAGGGTATAAGTCACCAGTTGTAGTCTCCAAGGAAAAACAGTTAGAAATTGAACAGGGGTGGGAGACAAAGGCTTTATGACATGTAAGCCTGCTTCCTCCTAAAATAGGCATACTTACTCTTTTTTACCTGTACCATTCCCAGCAAGTCAGAAAAAGCCTAGCATTCTGTGCACTGTGTAGCTTAAGCATTATCCTTGGCACTCAACATGGTGCATGGCTTGAATGTAATTCCATGGGATTTTTTTTCCACCTTTGCCCTGTAAAACAAGTCATGGAGTCTAGGGAGGAGTCAGAGGTAAAAATGACCCCCAGACCTCCTAAAGTTGCTCACCCTGCCTTATAGTATTGACAATTGGAAGATCCACAGAGATAGTACGTGCTTATGTCTAGAATCCTATTCCTAAGCCTCAAAGAAAGTAGAAAGTACTACATAAATCTGAAATCTCCAACTCAGTGAGTCTGTTTGCTGTTCAGTAATTCTGTAAGGGCTCGTGGTACATGGCTGAGCTCACTTATGCAAGATATCTGTAAGTCTTGACACTGCAAGCAAGACCTACAAAGCTGGACTTGCCAATCCATGGAAGGTTCAAGCTGTTTGCCTGGAAGTGGCACTCAATGCGCTTTCTTTACTGCATGTTCTGATTATTAAAAGCTTTCACTCTGTCCTGAAGGACAGAGAAACTTCATCTATTATATGTGGGTAGAAGAAGCTTCTGACCTTCAAACAGGGCACTGTGGGAAGGAGGGAAGGAAGGAGAGAGAGAAAGAAATGCTGTCCACTTGCTGTCCTGAAATATACATTTTAAGGGTGCTGCTCTTTCACACTACTACATTACGAACACATTAATGCCACGACCTTTAAGGAACAGGATACCATTTCTGGGGCTTCTATAATTGTTTGAAGGCAGCTTTGTGCTTTACAGGAACATAAAAAGGTTAGGCACGCTCTTTCCAAACCTCTCTCCAGCAACAGTGAGATTATTGTCATTAACCTATTGGGGCAGTAGGGGTAGGGAGGAAGATGCACTTTATTTTCTTCTTTACAAAAGATCTCTCTCTTTTCTTCCTTCCTTTTTATTTTTTGGCTTTATTTTTGCTTTGAGTGACCATAAAAATAACTCGCTGCTGCCCTGCGGACAGAGCAGCAGGGCAGGAAGTCACAAAGGGACACCCACTCTCCCCCCACCCCTATTTGAAGTCATGTTTCTTGACACTTCTGCAGAAGGGACAATGTCCAATTACAGTCTCCAGCTCCAGCAGAAGTGACCTTTCATGGGCAGAAATCGACACATCTTTTAAACTGGCGGCTCCCTCATTTCCACGCTGCTGTCACTGATCTCCAGGGAGCAGAGGATGCTTCCCCGACAGGCAGCAAACAACGTTTTTCATTCTCAATAAGGATAGCCACTTTCTTGCTTTTAATAGCTGCACCACAAAGAGATATGCTGCAGGTACATCCTTTCCAAGTCTCTTCACCTCCATTCACTGAGAAAGCTATCTGTTGTGGAGCTATAAAAGAAGGGCACTTTATCTGAGGGCGGTGGGGGACAAAAGAGACAGGAACCCTTCCCCAAAAAGATGCTGAGGAATTTCAAGAGGGGCATAATGATTTGACATCTGGAAGAGAAAAGTACTTCTGTTAAGAAATACAATGCTTGGTTCCTTTAGCTCACTTAAGAATTGGCCTATGCTAGAACTGAGAGCAGAAACTGGATCTTCCATGGTCAAGCTGGCCCCAGTCTGAACAGAAAAGAAGCTTTCTGCTCGGCTTACAGGACAGCTTAAAATTATTAAGGTTTTTTTTTCCTGGAATCTAAACTAAGATTCATTTACAGATGCATTCATCTTCTCCTGGTGTTTGGCTGATGGCATACTGCACTTAGTTTTCTCCGCTTTGGATTGTCTTGTCCCAGGTATTGTCCTCCCTTGTAGGCTTAACTCTGAAAAAGATACTCTAAAAAGTAGATCCAGATTGTCTTTGACAATGCTATTCTTGAGAACATTTCAAACCTTATAGATTCACTACTATGCATAGGATACTTAATGACTACCCCTGTATAGTCCATTTCTCCTGGTGTATTAAGGAAAACTGGAAGAAATTATGATTTTCAAGCATCTGGGATGAGAGAGATATGTAAGGAAGATGGCTTTTCCAAAAGGGCAGCAAGTCATACAGGAACACCCACTCTCCCCACCATCCCTATTTGATGTCACGTTTCTTGGTGGTTCTGCAGAAGGCACCATGTCCAATTGCATGGCCTCTCTAAAAGGACTCTCCAATGTATAACTGATCTACACTCACTTCTTTTAGTAGCTGTTCAGAAGTACTCACTGCAGAGCAGTAACTTGGACACAGACTCCTAGCAACACCTTGCCAGCCCCTAGCAAAACAGGTTGCTATCACAAATATTAGGGGAAGCGCCCACTGCTAAAAGCAAAGACTATATAATCACAGTTGGCACAGCCTGTCATCCAGTTTAGAAAGTGAATATGGCCTGGATATGAAGAACTGATTACTTAACTCTTCAATGGCTGATTATCGAAGCTACAAAATTCTTGATGCAAATGTTTAACTGGAAGTGTCCTATTACATTGGCATAAGGAAATTTTGTTCCCTCAAATCCTTGTGAGCCCATTCAGACTTTATGTAACTCATGTCTAACAGATGTTTGACTAGAATTTATGCAAGCACATAATATGTGAGGGGGAGTAAACATCATCATACAAGTAGTAAACATGCCACCACTCAGCTAAGACATTTAACCAACCAGTTTTAAAAATTAGCTGATCTCTTGATTTTTAAATTATCTTTGCTGCTGAAAACAGTGTCATCTCTTCATTTGTTTTGCTTCTTGTTCTGAAGGAGTGTGTGTGTTTGGCTCTTAAAACCCAATCATGCCAACAGCAGAGCAGTGTGTGAAAGACATAGAGGGACCCTGAATATTATTCCAATAGAAAACTGGTCTATAAATCTAAATAAATACCAAACAAACACACATGCAGTAGAGACCAACGGCCGATTATAGGTCCCCAGAAAACACCCTCAACATCACTGGGGATGTGAAGCACTCCTCTCTCTGATGTTCACCAGATCAAATATTGACCAAACACTAGAGTGCACAGACTGAAACAGCCCTCAGTAGTTGCTGGATATTTTCTGAGTCAATTGGCTCATTCTGGAATTCTATGCTTACCAGAGAACAGCTCCAGAAAGTTGGGCATGACTATGTTAAAGGTACCTGTTAACCTTGAAATCCATGGCGATGATAATCTGAGGTCAATCTCAACAACTTCAAATTCAGAAATGCCTAAAATATGGCAGCCTATTATATATTGTTATGCTGCTGCTTCTAGAAGATTAGTTTAAACGTACCTTACAGAAGACTCCCAGGATGCAACTGTCACACAGTATTGTTAAAGCAGATAAAGATGGCTTTGTGTCAAGCAAAAGACATTTTTTTCTTTCATTAATTTTAAAATGAACCTCCTGTGAATATCTCTTACTTGATGAAGTTCTTAAAAGATGTTTTGTGTATGCATGTTTTACAGCTCTCTTGAAAATCTATTCAGCATTTACCAGACTGTGTTAATAATTAAGATGAATTACCTCTCCCACACTGCTGTTGGCTTGATTGGCTTTTAAGAGCCAAACATATAATTCATGTTAAAGATCAGATCCATGTTATGGATTTGTCAGTCTTGAAGACAGTGAAATAACACTATATATAGCAAACATAAATTAGCTCACCAAACTGAAGGTTTAGTGGCAGACAGGCTGGGAACTCCAATAACTACCCAATAACTGCAAAGCAACAGGGAAAAGCAAGAAGAAGTGAAGGGGGCCCTTAAAACTAAAATGTTAAGGAAAGCAGGGAATAAATAATCCTGCATCATATCCCAACGACAAGAATGCAGAGAAGATGTCAGTCAATGGAGTATCTTCAGAAAGCATGAAAGCTGGATAAATAATCTCCTGTTGATCTAATGTAGCAATACTATTTCATCCAGGCCCTTAAAAGTTAAAACTCAGCTGGCTAGTCTCTCCTTAGGTTTTCCATCAAAGAGAGATGAAGATGGGAAGGAAAGCATCAGTGTTATCTAGAT
Source organism: Varanus komodoensis (assembly GCF_004798865.1). Lineage (NCBI taxonomy): Eukaryota > Metazoa > Chordata > Lepidosauria > Squamata > Varanidae > Varanus > Varanus komodoensis. The sequence goes on along the minus strand of NW_025336664.1, from coordinate 1,446,627 downwards.
CAAGCATATGTCAATTTAAACCAGTCATGTTCCCTACATCATTTTGCATGTGCTTGCATGGAAATAGACCCAGAAGAAGGAGGTTTACTTCCATCCCCTACCAATCTTTCAACCCTCACCGGCCAGAGAAAATCTAATCTCAAAGGGTTCAGTGTACAAACGAAAGCTTTACCAAAGAAGGGAAACAGACAGGACCCCACATTCTTCTTAAGCAATACATGCTCTGTCTCACTTCCTGTGTAACTATAACACTCACAAAGCATTTCAGCACAACTGCTTTCTCACTAAGCTAAAGCTACTCTTTCTCTCTTGAATCCAAGGTTGTATTATGCTTTAGTGTCTGCTAATCAGAATGCACACCCCGCATTGCCTCCCAAGTAGGACTTCACATTGGCTCTCAAGCCATCTCTGGGTGGAAAACCTTACTGTAAGAAATACCCAACCTGAAAATATAAAGTTATAAAGAAAAAGATGCACAGACACTTCTTCAAAGAAGAGCTGTACATGCCCATCTTGTCAACAGTGCAATTTCTTGTATGCATCCATATAAACTCAAGTCATTTATTCCTAGATAATTCCTCACAAAGAGCACTAAAACATTGTGTTTATGGGATGGTGACATGTGATATATGTAATCTTTATACTTTTATTTGAAATCCTTTAGCATTCACAATGAATGATACGCACACAGACCACCATCCTCACCACCACCACCCAATTTAAAAGCTCACTTTAAATAAATTACAGCACATTTCATCATTTATGTGTTGATCACTGGCTTAAGAACGGTGAAGTTCTTAATGACTGCCACAAGCCCCAAAACATACTGAATGTCAAATAAGTGGAACCCCATGCTAGATTTAATCCTCTGTTTGGTTCTTTGCTGGGATGTGGTAAGTATGCAAGCACCAATCTGAAAGGTGCTTCTCGTATAGCACGGATGCCACTGAGGCAGACAACAAAAGCCGTATTGATTTCAAAGGATTATGAGTTCAGATGAAAGTATTCAAAAGGTATCACCATGAAAAGAATAAGGTTTTGTAAAGTGGAAAGCCATATCCTTCAAGTTGTAGAATCCTTACAATGTCAACAATACAACAGCAATAAAAGGAACACAAGGTCAACAATATGCTGGTTGAAAAAAACATGCTGGTTACCTCTTGAAGGCCAGCAACCTCAGGATGCTCTTAATGACTTACTGGTACTTACCAGGAATATTGTGTATTGTTATTGCGATGATGAGCAGCAGGATCCGCCTCCAGCTGTTGCTTGCTGGCACTGGAGTGCTGCCTTTGAGAATCTGGGGTGAAGCAGGAACATCTGGCTGGCTACTTCCAGCACCTTTTCTCCTCTGATAGGGTTCCCCATTTTCACCTTTGTCTGGACAACAAAAAGAATAGGAGCAAGATGAAAATGTTTTAAGCCTATTGTTCATACTTAGGAAGGAAAGCATAGTTAGAGCAGGTTGGGTAACTGGCACAAGCAGAAGACTTCAGGAAGCATTACAGATTTTGACTGTAAGAGTAACCAAATAATCCTTGGGGCTCACAGCCTGCATAATTAAGCAAAAGTGCAATTGACTCAAACCACAAAAGAAGCAAGGCAAGATTTCCACCACCACTGCAAAGGCTAAAGAACTGAGACTTGCTTGAAGAATCCATGGCATAATATGTAACTGAATCACATCTCTTGCTGAAGAATAAATCAGTCACTGTAATTCTCAATGCAGAATCAGTGCTGTGCATTTAATGAACTGGTAGCAGGGAGAGGTTGGGCAAGTGCAGCTTCTCTGCTGCAGGGTCTGCTGATCCCATTTCTCCCACCTGTTCTAAGTGTCACCAACTTGAACCTTTATGAAATGAAGTCAGAGGGCAAAGAATTTGGGCAGCTCAGCTGCCAACGTGCTGCCCAACCCTGAAAGTCTCCTCGCTGTGTCGGTCTTGCGTTAATGGCAACTCCAGGGACTGGGAGTCTTCCAATATGTTCTCATAAAGTTACAACAGGATAATGGGACTATGATTATGGATTATCCAGTGGAAGGTGAAGGTATAAATTAGATATTGGGTGAATTAGAAATGTAATAAAATAAAAATAAATAATAAATATATGGTACATAACTCAGTTCCCAAGCAGATAAACTATAATTCACAGAAGCAGTATACTTATGTGGGCAGGCGGAGTATTAATTAATTCTTATCGAACTTAACTGTGGGAAGGCTTTCACAATCTGTGAGCCAGCAAGAGGGATGCAGCACGCCAGCCATACATGGTACCCCACCGGGGCACAATGAATCCCCTACTTTGCAGTCTGGCTAGGAAGGCAGCATAATTGTGCAATCCATAGTACAAGAGCGTGCAGGACCGAATCTTAAGTCCGCACGGTCTGAAGAATGAATGTCTTGGAAGCCTTCAGTGCATAACCTGTGACTTACCGAGCTGAACACATCTCACTAGCCATGCACTGTGGCTGCATTTTAGAGTTTTATACAGGCAGAAAAACTATGTGATTTATCAAGTTCCCGTGGGTAGTTCTGGCTGGTAGGTTGTGCCTGACTTCCTGGGTCCACACATCATGCCAGTCTGATTCAGGGCAGGAATGTCTTGCTTTCACCTGGTTTAGCAGAGGTCAGAGGTGAAATGAACATATAGTCCACCTTTGCATGCATTCACACTCAGTCCATCTATGCTATAACAAGGGATTGGGTGATAATTGAACATGCTTTTGGACAGCTTGCTAGGTCTCTTTCTATCCTACGCTTTCATCTCTGACAGAACATTTGTTGAAAAGGTCCTTCTGATTTAGAAGCCCGCAGATTCAAACCAAATGTAAAGTAGGACAATGAAAATGGCACAACACACAACATTCTGAATTGCGACACAGAAATCCTTTCCATTTACCCAGTAAACGTTAGAAAAGGCCGAGAAATAAAATTAGAGGTAGGAGTTCCTGAACTTTACATAGGCAACAGCTGCACTCAGGCCGCAAAGAAGATTTGACATTTTAGATGCATTTTAAATGGCGCTTCCCAACCAAGCTTAATTTTCCTAGTAGACTAGCAAGTGCCAGAAGTCATTTGAAGGAGTTTCTGAATTAATGTCAATTGCTTCCCATGCCATTTCTAAGCAAGTTGATGCTAAACTGCCATGTTGCACTTAACTTGGTGGCCATTAAGAATCTGTAGCATATTAAAAATGTTCCTGCAAATGCACGTATAAAGCCAATAAGGAAATACTATTTCTAATGTGTGTCTTGCCATTCAGACTAATAGCTTTGAGACGGAGAGCGAGAGAGAGAGAAGTGGGGACAGTGTAAAAGCATTCAACAGTGCACGAACAAAATCTGGCACAATGAAACTTTCAGTAATAGTTATACAAACAGAACTTTCAACAACCAAGGAGGAGTGGCAAATATAAAAAGGCAATTAAGCCTTTCAAGCCACCCAGAGAGCTTCAGCTGTTGGGTGGTACAGAAGTTAAATAATAAGGAAGCACATTGTCCGATGCCTGTCCAGACACCAGACAACAATGCTTCTTGAAAAATGTTAAAGGCATACTGTTCAGTTTGATGAAAATACTTTGCATTTTCTGAAGAAGCAGAATCTAGGCCATCCAAGTAATGTAATAGTAAAATTTGACCCAAGTATATGGAACACCATCCAGCAAACTAAGTTGTGGCTTATTTTTCAGTCCTGTGCTCAGCTGCATGGGAACTGGCCAAAGTAACACTGAACGTCCAGGTAAACCTGTTCAGGATTGTGCTGCGCATCCCCCAAAAAGCAATGGAATAAAGTTTACAACTAATAATTTGCTGAATTGTGCCTTAAGATAGAGTTGGAGCCCAGCTCTTGCATGTTACAGTTTGTTCAGATAAATTTATCCTACTCTGAGTAGGAGGCAGAGAAGGAGAGAGGCAGATGCCTTGGTGGTTTCAAGGTTACCAGTGAAGATTCTCAGGCAGAACAAGAGAACCAGCCAGCCTTGGGAAAGGAGGGAGACATTTCAGAACTGGGTGGCGAGGAGATGGGGGTGAGTGACTGGACCCGGTAAGGCCGGGGTCCTCAAACCTTTTCACCAGGGGGCCAACTGAAAGGTGCTGGTGCTGGGCGCAGGCCGGAAAGGTGGTGCTGGCAGTGTGTGTGGGCCAGGGCGGAGGTGGCACATGCGGGCACACATGCTGAGGCAGGGGTGGGGAGCGCTGGGAGGGGAGGGGAGGCAAAGCGCAGGCGGGCATGCACTGCGAGGTGGGCGCGCAAGGCAGCGGCTTGCTTGCTTGGAGATCGTCTTCTCTGAGTGAGCAAACCACTGCCTCCCCGCGTGCGGGGCAAGGTGGGCGGTGGCAGGTCCAAATGGGCATGGTGGGCCGGATCTGGCCCCCGGGCCATAGTTTGAGGACCCATGCTGTAAGGAGACAACAGGCAAGGCCAGCAATGTCCAATGTCCCTGTCGTCTTGCCCTCATGCAACAGGGGCCACCCTGAGTCAGAATCTTTTCAGAAAGGGAGGGAAGGAGGGGAAGTTCCAATTTTGATCCAGCTCCTCACATGGGAAGATGCTTCTCCCACATCACAGATATTGTGTGAACCTCCTAGGGAGGCCATTTTGGCAGTTATAGGCGGCATATAAATACGTGAATGAATGAATGAATGAATGAATGAATAGTATGTTACTTTTATTGAATAGTATGGATAGTATGTTACTTTTATTTATGTTCTTTTGCAGCCTGTTAAGTTCTAATAAAAGGACTGTACTTTTAAAGTCTCTCATCCACCAGAAGTAAATAATATGTTTATTTCTCACTCAAAAGACCATTGCAAATAAAATAAAAAATACAACAGTATGAGATATTTTAAAGAACTATAATTAAAACATGGTGGGTAGCCAACAGTAACATGACATAAAGTATGTCAGACCTTTAGCACCAAATCTTCACATCCCTTACCTTCATATCTCTAAATCTTTATAATACTTTACTCCAATAGAATCAAAAAATGTTGCTCTGTATTTTGTGGCTTTAACAGCAAATATAGCAAAACCTTCTGAATCATATATAGAATCATTGACTCATAGAACAGTAGAGTTGGAAGGAACCAGAGGGCCCTTGGGTCCAACCCCCTGCTCAGTGCAGGACTCCAAGTGCAACCATCCCTCTCTGATGGCTGTCCAGTTGCATCTTGAATGCCTCTAGTGCGAAAGAGCCCACAGCCTCACTAAGCAATTGGTTCCACTGTTGCACTGCTCTAAGTCAGGGCAAAAAATTCCTTATATCTAGCTGAAATCTGGATTGTTGTAACTTCAACCCATTGTTCCATATCTCGCACTCTGGGATGATTGAGAAGAGATCCTGTCCTTCCCCTTTGTGACAACCTTTCAAGTACTAGAACAGTGTTATCATATCTCCCCTCATTCTTCTCTTCTCAAGGATAAACATGCCCAGTTCTCCAAATCTCTTCTGCAAATTAGAAATAGCCAAATTTCAGCAACTCTTGCTCTTGCTTGTTCTAGAAATTTTAAAAATGCATCAGTATTGCTCGGGGTTCCTCATTATATATATCTCTCTATCCAGTGTCTACCCTTCTTTTTGGAGTATTTGTCCATCATCAACAACCCATGAGTGAACGGTGAGCAGGACAGGAAATAAAGCACCCCAGTCCTGATGCAGAGCTAACCCCATCATTTCTAGAAGTGTGTAACTGCCAGAAAGACAGGAAACCAAACCAAACCAAGAAGAGGTACAATGATGAGGGTCATCCATGCCTAATTCTACTGATTAACCAGACACCCTGGAGAGAGCCTCATACTATTGGTTTTTAAATTTCACTACTGAAATAACTTCAGCATGTAATCTCCTGCTGCAGATTTACCATTTAATCAAGGAGGGATGGTTTCCCCTTTGGGGTAGGAGCAGCTGCACTTTTTTGCATCTGGACAGAACTCCTCCTTCCAATATCTAGTCCAAAGCTCCAGCACTAAGCTATATAACAGAATAGTTTGTATGATGGCACAAAAACTAAGGAGCTATTTATGTTGTCCATTAGAAGTATAGGTGTGTTTTTATTTAAGTTGATTATATGAAAGCAAACAATTGGATGCTTACCGAAGGAGTCAGCTAGAAGAATGAATTGAGCAGCTGGGAGCTTGCCTACCTTCACAATATTCCTTGGCTGCTATGATGAATGGGGAAGAGTGCAACAGAATAAAATAGATGGTTTCCAGGTTAAAGAGAAGGGGAAGGGGAGTCGGAACTGGATGCAACATTTTCTCTGTGTGTCACAAACCTAATCTACCCCCTCTAAGACTGTTTAATTAATAAATATATGGGTTTGATGAGTACATTAAATAACTCAATTTCTCCTTCGCATCTCAGTATTTCAGTTTCTTTGAAAGGGGATCTAAGTTTCTTCCTCTTACATCTCTGTATGTCTGACACTCAACTACATAATAGTCCAAATCCTCAAGCATTGGTTCTCTGGAAACACACTGCCTGTCTTCTACTGGGATGTCATGATATCACCCCCATTTCATCACAGTATTCATCTGTTCGTATCTTAAGCATGAGAAGGCTTTCTGACAATCTGTTTTCATAGGAATATTTTTCACACTGATGTAAGTCTGCTGGAGAAGGAAAAAAGGGGTTGTTGGGAATAAGGGTAGCAGTTCTTGGTGCATACGCCCAGCCCATACTGACCTTGACTCTGAATCTGAGGATGAAGGGGAGGTGGGGGAGGGAGCTGGGAAACTGGGCCTCTGAGGCAAAGGAAGTGGCAGGGGTTATCTCAGGGCCACTCTCCCCAAGTGCTCAGGCAGACCCTGAGAAGCTGTCAGGTGCAGCCTGGGAGAGGAGCTCTCAGAGACAGATAAAGCTGGCAGGGCTCTTGACTCCATGACAAGACACTGGGTTAGGGCAGCTGGCATTCCAGGAGGCCAGCACACAGAGAAAATTATGGGAGGGAGGGGGGCAGACTCAAGGTTTTCATTAATAGTCTTTCAAATCCATACAGGAGCATCAAATTGTGGGTAAAATAGCTCAACAGTAAGATGATTACGATAATTCATCTTTTTCTCAGCACTGTTCATATCTTTTCAACAGAACTTATTTAAATCACTCAGGTCTGAACACACTGCTTTCCTCCTTGCCAAAAGAATCTCTCTCTAACAATCAACCACAGAGAATGACAAAGTGTCCTGTTTAATTCCTAGGGATGCTATCACAATTAGTGAGATAAAGAACATGACATTGCTAACAAAATCACCCTCATCAAATTCTACCTGTGATGTGAAGTGAAATCCCTACTGTGACTTAAAAACCCTCAAGAATTCTTGCTCTATTTCTTATACTGTTTTTGTTCTTTTAGGCAACCATCTCCTGCAAAACAAACACTTCCTCCTAGGACTGCAAATTATTCTACTGAGCACTTGTACTTGTAGATTAAACATGTGCAACACTGAAGTTGCTGTATATGTACTGAAAAACAATTATAGCTCACCTTAGTGAGACTGGGATCTCTTCCCCACCCACCGAAGCCAGCAGAAAAATAATGCAGTCATAGAGTTAAGTAAGAGGTGGGAGATTTAGCAGCTGAAACTGATGTCTTAACCCTTGTCATGAAAATAATGCATTAGTATAGCGTGACCTGCATCCATTGTGCCATCTCCACCACAGGCCTGATCAGCTTCCTGGAAAAGGTTTAAGAGAAAGGAAAAGGATTACTGTGATTCCTCTTGCAGCCTCTTCACCTGCATCGTTACATTCAGGGTATTGTACAGTGACACAGGGGGTCACTTCACCACTGAAAGGGGATTTTTAAAATCGCCAGCACATGAATAGCTCTGCAAATCAAAAGAAGTGGATCCTTAACATGAAGCAGCAGCTATGCTTGGACAGGGAACAACCCTCACAGCATGCCAGCGAAAAGCCATAAGGTTGTGCTCCGTCTTTTCCAAACCATCACCAATTTCCAGCTGCTTATAGCAGCAGAGCAGCTGAGGTAAATCTGCCTTCCACTGACAGATTGCCTTGCCTGGCACATCTGCCGGTGTTCTAGCCATGCAACAACGGTTCCCATGAGGAGACTTCTTGCTTCCCAACAGAGCTGTCAATGGAACTCCCCTCTAATCATCTCAATTTCCCCTGCTGTATGTTTCATACAGTTTGTCACTTAAATATCTTAAATCTTCTTCCCAAGCAGAAAGGACAGAGGTGGCCATGGCTGTAAAATGCTGCATATACAAAAGCCTGGTGATGATTCAGGGCATCTTTAGGGTGTGTGAAAAAAGGGAACGCTGATAAAGCCATGCGATGAGTGCAAGTCATAGAGAGTGTCAGGACTGGACCAGAAGCAGGCTGAAGCATCCGTAGGCAAGCAAAAGAAGAGGTGGTCATTCTCCCTGTGAGGCAAATCAAAGATCTCAAACCTATGCTGCCCACTGCTTCACAGGGAGCTGTCCAACACCACAGGATTAATTCGTACATCTAAAAGCTCTTGGCTACATTCATTTCTGTTAATGACCTAGGCCTATATACAAGCAAACATGCCTGTCCCACAGGGCATTTCCAAGGAACAAATGAATTCCTGTTTTCATTTCCTTAGAGTCTTTACTTTCACCAGGCCAGACTTCAGTTCTCATCTGTAGTTCCTGCCTCTTAACACCAACCAGGCCTTAATATTAGAACATGGACCCTTCTCCAAGCTCCTTGTGTGTGACTTTTAGCTATGTCTCCCACTGAGTTCTGCTTAAGTTATTTTGGCCACTAGACCACCGACTCACATCGGCAACCCAACAACTGTGATTAGGGGTATTTAAACTTATTTGAATTATCAAAGAAAGGTACCTGGTTAAACTTGATTTAAATCCAAATTCCAACCTCAGAATACATATATTTTCTGAACAAGCATGCTAGCAATTAAACAGTTATTCTACTCTTCAACAGCATGATTTAGAACATTTCCTCATGCAACTTGTAGTAGAGATGGCAATTAAGCATACTAAGATAAAAAATCAGTCTCAATTTGGACAGCAGATTAAAAAAATAATACAATCTATGATCTACTGTGTCATACACAGATGTTTGCCCTCAAAAGCCAATTTTCTTCTCTATTTTTATATCAAAAATTGAACTTTAAAATGCATTGTATATATAGTCCTGAATTTAGTTATACAGCACCATAGATACTGACTTTGATACTTGTGTTTGCATTACTTTCAAATATCTTCATAGAACCAGATTATTACGAAGACACACTTCATTTGATTTTTTAAAAGATAATATGTCAATCTATCCTGGATGGAACAAGGATCCAATACAAAGACGGAGCCTCAAGTAGTTTGGAATGATGATAAAGGAACAACAAAGGAAATAAAGGAAAAAATACTAACAGAAGCCCATGTAGTAAGTATTTGCATCTCCTCCTGAGTGCTGGGCAAACTGGTAAACTTTCAGTGGCTTACCAATTTAAACTGTGAACCATAGATAAATTACCACTTGGTAACTATCAGTATTTGGCTGCCACATCTGCCAAGAATGGGCTCATATCACTTTCTATAGTTAATAGTGAAAGCACTGCTTCATATTTTGTATTTGTCATCCCTTAAAGGGAACTATATAAGAGCTTGGTTTATTGAAAATGTAAAATCTGAGAGTTCCAATTTGTTTCAAAAGTTTTGATTTGTTTTCTATACTATCAGTGATAGGATAGAAGGAAGGGATGAGAACCTTACTCCAATGACAGCGCAGATGGAGGAACTTCCAGACTGCTCAGAGTGTCTTGATTTGGGTGAAGTTCATTTGCCAGCTTGCTTTTAAAGAAGCTGCAACAGGTAATGGCAGACTATTTTGAAAAGATTAGGGAGCAATTCTATGCATTATGAAGCAGGGGTTTGCAGAGTTTTTCTGTCTAAATGTGAATACGATTGCATTTTTAAGGTCTTATTCAGACTCAGCTTGTGTGACCCAACTGGTTGTAGTCATCCATTTCAGACAAACATCTGTGGGTACTAGGTCAGGCCATATCTTATGAAAGGAGGTAATGATGGCAGTAAACAGATGCACCCTGAAAAAAAAAGATGGATCACAATCAAGTATTCCGTATTTGAATGTGACAGTGCCTGGGCTGCAATTGTTCCAGAACAAAATCCCCAAAACAATATTTACTTAATGCACATATGCATTACGGAGACTTGAAACTGACATTTGACTAGTCCAAATGACTGTGTCATCACCACCACCACCACCACCACTTTTAATAGGGAAAATGTGCATCTTCCCATCCCTACAGTTTGGAAATGAAAATATGATAGTGGCTTCTATATTCTCAAGGAACTCCCTAGGTGCAAGTATAATTCGGCTTGTGTATAGCCTGAAGTGCCTGATCCTAATTCTGGAAGCTAAGCAGAGTCAGGCCTGCTTGAAATCTGGATGGGTGACTTAAAATGTTGTGACCCATCCAGAGAGCTTTGGCTATCAGCAGTATAGAAATGTAACTATGTAGAAACAATAATAATAAATGAAACTTCCAAAAAGAGATTAACAATGACCCGCAAGCTTTCTGGATACACAGACTATGAAGAGCAATTGAATCATGGATTGCTGAAGGTATCAGTTCAAAAAGAGGAAGGAAAAATGGATTAGTGAAGTTAGCAAGTTGCCCTGCTTCAGACAACAACCTAAGACATCTGCCTAGTTATACTTATTTATTACAATTTTATACTGCCCGATTAGTGACTAAGGACAATTTCATCCAAAACCAAACCTGTAACCAGAATGGAATGGATCTAAATAATGAATCTATAAGAATGCTTGTAGTCACTTTCCTTCGAAAGGGGGTATTCACAGCCAAACAATAACTATCATGACTCCTTGGATTCAGTGATGTTCACAGTGACACTTAATTCAAGATTGCACTCACAACTTTTTCATACAGCGAGACATTAACTGTCCTCTGGACTTAACTAGACATGCCTTTTACCCCTGGCTAGTCTTATTCAGCCATAAATGATAGACTAGGGGAAATGTCATCACTCACATAGCTGCAGGTGCCTTGACCATGTCATCAGACTGTATTAAGTGAAATGGATTCCATAAAACATGCCTGAATGAAGCACTGAACACTTCATTTCAGCCAACCATTACTGTAGCCTCTAAACTGCTTTGGAGTCCGAGGAGTATAATGAAACGGTATCACACTGAGCTTCCAGGAAATCTACAGGAGCTCTCTCAGGAGTCACCAGTCTGAAAAGCTCTACGGTCTAGGTAGTTGCTTGAAGATGTGATGGAGAGTACAAAATAGGCCCTTTTTGCCGCATGTAATGCTTCATGGCAGGTGTGACATTGTGTTATGACTAATGCTTGACTAGCTTCAGAGGAAGACTACCACCACCTGCATTCTACTTGACCTCTGCGGTGTGGCACAGGCCAGAAGGTACTCTTCAACACCAGGGAGAACCCTTGGGAGAAATTGTGTCAATGGCCATTCTCATCTCGTAATTCTACAAAGAAACTAGGGCCTCAATAGATAATGAACCCTATTTTACTACAAACTCCCCAGAAGCATTTAGGGAACCATCAGGTTGACTATCCTCTAAGAACCTCTGCCCCTGCAGGGAGAATTACCACCACAAATCCAAACTTCACCTGAGAGTTGTTCTACCATGACAAGAGGATCAGACCAGCAATCATGCCACCCAGACCAAAGAGTAAATCCAGGGTATGTCCTGTTCTATGAGTTAGGCCAATGAAAACTTGAAAAATCCTCATGTTGTCATGATTTCATGAGCCAGACCAGAGACAGCCTCAACACAGGCACAGAGGTCACTGAAGACCACTGTCCTTGGTTCTTTCAACACCACCATGGCCAGCTTAATCAGGCAAGCTTCAGCACAGCAGAAGCATCTGTTTCTGTGGCCCAGCATTAAATGCAGGCTCTCCAGTCAAGCTACAGGGCTAAATGATTTCCTGATGACAGATATGGATTCTGATGGACCAGAATTCTGCACTGAATGCCCAGGATGACCTAGCTTGGTGAGATCACCCACCTCATCCATCCAGGTTCTCAGTAGCTGCATGCTATTCTATACAGTATTAGCATTCCTTCCTGCCTGTTGTTTACATTGTTATTCTTGACTTTTTATTCAAATGCTGAGATAGGACTATAATGAAACTAGATACCTTCTGTACAATTCATTTTTTGGTTACGATTAAATGCCACAGTTCTTACAAAACAATAATACAAATATCCATGAAAAAGAAAAGGTCATAAGTATACTAAAATACAAAGCATGATTTTAGCAATATGAGTTCTGATATAATCTGCAGCAAAGTCTATCATACATATTATATGTTCAGTTATATAAGTAACAATCAGTTCTATGAATATGAAAATGTCTTTGATGGCATCTCAAAATAAGTTTATTCATTTTTGCACCCCACCCTTATTATCATTTGCTACTAAAGGATTGCTTGATTTTCTAGTGATTGAGGCAAATGCTTTAATCCCTGGAATTCGGAAGCGGAGGAGGGGTGTTGTGTGCACATCATCCCAGATAAAACAGCTGAATATATAACATCAGATACCTTCACCCCCTGATTGCCTGTGAATGAAGTGGCACAAATTCAGAAGGATGCTTCTGTATTACTCATCTAATAAAGCTGAGGCATTTGCTGAAATTTAACAGCAATCAATTCCTTACTCAAAGAGAATTTCACTCACATTGTCTAGATATTCATTCTTTTCTTTTTCAGACCCAATCTGACAAGAACCCACTCTTGAATTTGGCAGTATAGACAAATCCCATTGGAGGTAAATAGGTAAATAGCACATAAACCCAGTTCTGGCACTGAGAACTTGGAATCCATAAAACATAACATTGGATCACTGGACAGTTCTGGTCACAGAAAACAAACAGCTTGGCAACTTGGCAGGGCATTGTGTTGATCTCATTAAAATGCAGGAAATTTTAGCTTTTGAGTGCCTAAGAGTTCTGAACTTCAGTGAAGTTAAGGTACTATCTTTTCCATGATAACTGAGGGTGTCATTCCATTGTGTCAATCAAGCATCATTGCCCTGGCTATCAATCCTTTCCAACTGAAGAAACTATAAACATACAATTGCTGTCAGAGTACCTCTCCTAACAGCTAACTTTGGATACTACACTCATCCCCTGGAGCATTCCTCCGAGTGCCAACTCAGAGGGAAGTAGCGACAAGCAGGAGGATTCTTTTGGTGGTGGCCCCCATCACTGAAACAACTGTCCCACCGCAGCCTGGCTGGCATGATAACCTGGTACTGAAAAGATGGCAGATAAGATGTTCCTCTTCTCTGAATCCTTTACAGATTTACTTGACCACCCGCATGCTTGAAGAGGATTACCAGATGTTTCACAGAGTCATTCTTCTGTTATTCTTTGTTATAGTCTTTTTATACTCTCTGTTTTTAGCTGTTTTAAACCTTTCAATGGTTGTTTTTCTTCTGAAGTTATGCTATGTTTATTATCTCTTTTAATGGACTGTATAAACTTCCCAGAGAGCCTCAGCTGTGGGGTAGTACAGAAATAAATAAATAAATAATCAATCACAAATGTACACCTTTGGCAACCAAGAAGATTACTTAACAAAAATTAAATTGATATTTGCAATTAAACATATCTTGAGAAGTCTGTTATTTGATACTTATACACTTTGCTCCAACAATTAAAAATAAATATGAAAAAACCAGGGGGTACTCCCACTTACTACAGAGGAGTATGCTTGGTTCAAGCCACATACACATGGACCCAAAGCTCTAGCAGCACCATTTCAGATCTGCAAAGAGGGGAGGCATATTTCAAGAGAAGGAAAGGGAAATGAGTCCTTCTCGAACTGCAGGGCGTAGAGTTAAAGGGCTGAGGATCAGAGCTGGCTGCTAGCTGCAGATTGGAGTAATTTATTGTTATGTAGCTGGCATGTGGGAGAGGCTCAGCCATGAGAACCATCAAAGACAAATGGCTGTGCTATCTATAATTTTTGGCTCCAGCATACATTTTGCTAAAAGGCCTTTAGGAAAGCCTGTGAGGCAACCAATCAAAACAGCACTTTTCAGCAGGCCAGTTTCTCCCAGGCAGGTCAACCTTCTCCAATATCCAAGATAAACAGTTACCTCTGCTGGTGCCTCACCACAGGCCAGTGTTCTAATTATGTAGCAAAGGTGGCTGAAACGGTGGCCGAAAAGAGCTGTGCAGCAAAAGCACAGAGTGGGAAGAGCAGAAAGGAGAGATCATCCCTCTGTTCCTGCTAGTCTGCAACAGATGCCAAAATCCAGATTTGGGATCTTATGAACAGCACCCTAAATAGATGTGGCAGGTTTGGTTTCACATTTTACCACTGTCCTTGGGAATTAAAATACTATGAATATATTGATAACCCTGGGATAGAGAGTGGGAAAGCTAAGTCTTCCATTCAGCTTCTAGAGTAGCAATTCTGTGTATATTTAACTGTATATATTTACATGGCCAGTCTTAACCTGGAACCAAAAAAGAATAGGGTTGGGGCCAGGTTTACCTTAGTGGGGACTTTGTTCCATAACTGGAAAAAGATCATTTTTCATCCACTTTACTTTCCATTCAAAGAAAGAGTGTTGCATCAATTCTTTGCTGAAATTGCACACAAACCCAATCTGCACCCACACGTCACCAGTACAGCTTTGTACAGTAAGCGCCTTCATCAATGTCACTAGAGGTCTTTGCCTGTTCCCACCCCTTCCATCAGAATAAGAGACAGAGGAAGAAAATTATTTTAACCAGAGATACTAGAGAATGCCTCCTTTGATAACTAATGGCCTATGCCCATATAAAGAATTTTAAAAGTCACCCATTTAATCAGCAGATATTTGTCATACTGAGGAGACTCTTGTTTTCTTCAGGGAAAAGAATTAGAATTTCTGAATACCTCATCACCTCAGATATTTGCAGCTGTTTCTTCCTGAGTGCATTAAATTCAGCTGCACATATGGCAACCCCAAGGACAACTAGTACTTAAAAGGGAAATGGATGCATGGATACATGCACAGGCATGCGCATGAACACACACACACACACACACAAATTCATGTGCTCCAGCAAGCACAAAGCTACCGCAACTTCCAAACTGTGCACTGCACATAAGAGGCAGTCTGCTTCCTCTCAAAACTAAGAGGATGTAAAACGTGAGTAGGATGTTGTGTTTTGATGATCTCTTAAATGCTCATAGATACCACTGCTAAGAAATGAACAAACACAATTAAGGACTGCTTTTCAGTGATACAGTGAGTTGGAAAAATAGTTCTGCATATTATTTGGTCTTGAGAGTGACTTTGTCCAACGTGGGGTTCTCCAGACTACAAGATCCATAATCCCTAATTCTTGGCTATCAGCTGATGGGACATACCATCAGAATAATCTGGAAGGTATCAGGTTGGAAAAGGCCACTCTAGGGTAATATCGAAGTACCGTATTTTTCGCTCTATAAGACGCACCTGACCATAAGACGCACCTAGTTTTTAGAGGAGGAAAACAAGAAAAAAAATATTCTGAATCAAATGGTTTACTAAACTATTTAATAAACTATAACAGAATACAGTAATACCATATTTCAACCTTGTAAAGTGAACAGCAGTCAGCAGTGGCATTAAGAACCATCATCACTGTCATTAACAGAAGAGAGACTTTAAAGTTCGAGTATTCTTCTAGTTTTCGTTGAACTCATACAACTCATCATCGCTTGAGTCAGAATTTATGAAGCTCTGTTGCTCACCATCACTGACATCACTTTCTTCACTATCTTCATATAAGACACCATCTTCGGTTCCATCCAAAGCATTGCTAATTCCACATTTTTTGAATGCCTGTGCAACGATTTCCTCCTTCACTGAGTGCCATGATGTTTTCACCCATTCGCAAACTTGAGTGATAGTGGGCCTCTTCATTCGTCCAGTAGGTGTCAAATCATGATTACCAGCAGCCATCCATTTGCTCCACTCTCCTCGCATAAAGACCTTGAATGGTTTGTTGATGGAAACGTCGAGAGGTTGCAACTGGCTGGTAAGACCTCCAGGAATTACGGCTAGATGAGTCTTCACTTCTTTAAAGCACTTTTTTGTAGTTTCGCTAATATGTGCTCTAAACTGGTCAAGCACTAATAAGGCAGGTTGTTTCAGAAGCCCTCCAGGACGTTTGGACCACACTTTTTCAACCCATACTCTCATTCCATTTTCGTCCATCCATCCTTTCTCATGAACATGTACAACAACTCCTCTTGGAATCACTTCTTTTGGAAATGTTTTCCCTTTGAAAATTAACATGGATGGCAATTTGGTGTCATCTGCACAGCAAGAAAACACAACCGTGTAATGGGTTTTCTCATGTCCAGAGGTTTTCACGGAATCTTATATGCTAGTCTTTGCTGCTTTATCATCCTTATACGTAGAATGGGGGAGGTTTTCTGCAAGAAGATACAGTGATGACGGAACTGTCAGTAATGTACCAGAAAGCCTCTGTGCAAAATGGTCAAATGATACGGTATACCATATTCACTCTGTACAAGGACTATACATGTACAAGGACTGCACATTACAGCTGTATAGTAATGTACGGTATGACATTTCCCAGTGACAATCTATCGGCCAGATGATGACACACAGGACATTCCACATGACATTTATTACCATACTCAGCAGACACATTTTACCTAGAATAATATGCTGCTACTATCTGCGCTGCTGAATCTCAAAAAATTCGCAGTCAGTAGTGGAATTATTGAAGGAATCCACAATCTACACCAGTTATGCAAGAGCTGCTGCAGACAATTCAATAACAAATCTAAAAAAGCCAGTAATGTACACGCTGCCCTACTAGTAAATAACAGAAAAAAACTTCTGACAAAAAATGAGATATTGTACGGTAAATCAAACACACAGCGGACTAAGTAGCCTTTGAAGAATAAACTTCATACACGAAGGTAATGCTGTTCAAATATCCACTGATCCTAAAAAAAATGTGTCTGATCAACTAACAGATATTGGTCCTTCTATTAACTTAATAAAGCAGGCACCGTTCTGATCAATGGAAAGCTTCCTGATAATCACAGGCACATTAGTTTACCGAGCCTCCATCTCCCTCACGGGACTTCCTGTCCCTTCGAGACCAGGGCTGGAGTGTCTCTACTTGGTGTTGGGCGACCGAGACAGACTGGGGATTCTGTTGGTGTACCGTGCACCCTTCTGCCCAACAATCTCCCTGCCTGAGCTGACGGAGACTGTCTCGGACCTGGTGTTGAGGACCCCCAGGATGTTGGTCCTGGGGGACTTCAATCTCCATGCCGAGGCTAGTCTGACCGGGGCGGCTCAGGACTTCATGGCCTCCATGACGGCCATGGGGCTGTCTCAACATGTCACCGGCCCGACCCATGAACGTGGACACACTCTGGACCTGGTTTTCTCGACGGGGCAGAAAGAGGGTGGTCTGAGGGTGAGGAATTTATGCTTAACTCCCCTGTCATGGTCAGATCACTTCCTGGTGAGGTTTGTGCTCGAGAGCGACCTCTCCCTCTGTAAGGGTGTGGACCCGATTGTGTGGGTCCGCCCCCAGAATCGGATGGATCCGGAAGGATTCCTGAAGGCTCTGGGGGAGTTTCCGGCTGACAAGACGGGTGCTCCTGTCGAGGCTCTGGTTGAACTGTGGAACGGGGAGATGACCAGGGCTGTAGACACGATCGCTCCTAAGCGCCCTCTCCCACCGGGCAGAGCCCGCTCATCCCCTTGGTATACTCCTGAACTGAGGGCGATGAAGCAGGTTGGGAGACGGCTAGAGCGTAGGTGGAGGAAATCACGAGATGAATCTGACCGAACACACTTAAGAGCCCATTATCGGGCCTATGCTGTGGTGGTGAGGGTGGCGAAAAAGAGATTTTTTTCCGCTTCCATTGCCTCCTCACAATGCCGTCCGGTGGAGCTCTTTCGAATGGTGCAAGGCCTGGTCCGCCCAGGCCCGAAAGAAGATCCGATTCCACCCTCAAAGGCCCGCTGTGACGACTTTGCCAGGCATTTCAGGGAGAAAATCGCTCAGATTCGTCACGAGCTGGATTCCACTATTGAGTCAGAGGTCTTAAGGGAGACACCGATGCCACCGTCTGGTCCAGAATTATTGGATGAATTTCAGTTACTGCGGCCCGATGATGTGGACAAGGTGCTTGGACAAGTACGTCCCACCACTTGCCTTTTGGACCCTTGCCCGTCTTGGTTAATAAAGGATTCCAAGCACGGGATTGGAACCTGGATCTTGGAAGTGGTTAATGCTTCTCTGAAGGAGGGTCAGGTGCCTGCCCCTTTAAAGGAGGCGGTAGTCCGACCGGTCCTGAAGAAGGCGTCACTGGATCCAGAGATGGCCACTAATTATAGACCAGTGGCCAACATCCCGTTTCTGGGCAAGGTGTTAGAGCGAGTGGTGGCAGGACAACTCCAAGCACTCTTGGATGAAACTGATTATCTGGACCCATTTCAGTCCGGCTTCAGACCCGGGTATGGTACTGAATCTGCCTTGGTCGCCCTGTACGATGACCTGTGCAGGGAGAAGGACAGGGGAAGTGCGTCCCTGTTGGTTCTCCTGGACCTCTCGGCGGCTTTCGATACCATTGACCATGGTATCCTTCTGGATAGGCTTGCGGGATTGGGGGTCGGAGGCACTGCTTTGCAGTGGTTCCGCTCCTATCTCAATGGCTGATTCCAGAAGGTGGTGCTGGGGGACTATGGCTCTGCGCCATGGCAGCTATGCCATGGAGTACCGCAGGGGTCCATTTTGTCCCCCTTGCTGTTCAACATCTACATGAAACCTCTGGGAGAGGTCATCAGGAGGTGTGGACTGCGGAATCATCAGTACGCTGATGATACCCAGCTTTACCTCTCGTTTTCCACCAATCCAGGTGAGGCAGTGGCTGTACTGAACCGGTGCCTGGCCGAGGTAATGGGCTGGATGAGGGCCAATAAACTGAAGCTCAATCCAGACAAGACGGAGGTCCTGTTGGTAGGCAGTTCAGGCTTCGGAGAAGGTGAATTGAACCTTGTCCTGAACGGGGTTGCACTCCCTCCTAGGGATAAGGTTCACAGCTTGGGAGTGCTCCTCGACCCGGAGCTTTCATTCGAAGCTCAGGTAACAGCAGCAGCGAGGAGCGCTTTCCTCCAACTTCGGCTGATTCATCAGCTGCGCCCCTATCTGGAGTGCGACTGCCTCGCAACAGTGACTCATGCACTGGTGACTTCCCGTCTTGACTTCTGTAACGTGCTCTACGTGGGGCTACCCTTGAAGACGGTCCGGATACTTCAACTGGTTCAAAATAGAGCTGCCAGGCTGCTGACGGGGATGGGGCGTTATGCTCACATGACTCCAGTCCTCCGTCAGCTTCACTGGCTCCCCATTGAAGTCTGGGCCCAATTCAAGGTGTTGGTGATGACCTATAAAGCCCTAAACGGCTTGGGTCCTGGTTACCTGAAGGAGCGCTTACGTCCATATATGCCCAGCCACCCCCTGAGATCAGCGGGAGAGGCCCTCCTCCGGGAGTCCTCAGTGAAGGAAATTAGGAGGGTGGTTACTCAGAGGAGAGCTTTCTCAGCGGTGGCGCCTAAGTTATGGAATGCGCTCCCCAGAGAGGTCCGCCTGGCACCGTCGTTATTTGTTTTTCGGCGCCAGGCAAAGACCTTTTTATTTAAGCAGCATTTTAAATGTTAATATTGTTGAATTTTATTTGGCCAGGGCGGCTTATTTTATTCCAATGTATATATTTTAATTGTTATTGTTTTAATTTATTGTGTATTTTATTATGTTGTGAGCCGCCCCGAGGCTACGGCAAGGGGCGGCATAGAAATGTTTTAATAAATAAATAAAATAAATTCCCCATCACTTCCCCATGGGCTTCATTAAAAGACTTGAAAACACACACCAACCTGTGGGTGGTGGGGGTGGGCAGTCCGTCCCAGTCCATCTCTCCATGGAGGCCGGCGGGTTAAAGCCCGTGGCTCCTGCTCCTCCACACCCCTCCCCTGAGCAGCACAGCTCTCATGTGCCCCGGAGGGGGGGGGGTGGAGCAGGGCGTACCGAGCATGTGCCGGCCAGGTGGTGCTGGCGGGCCGGCAGCATCCCAGTGGCGGCGGCGGCAGGTATTCCCGGGCGGTGGGGGTGGGCAGTCCATCTCTCCGTGGCGACCGGTGGGTTAAAGCTCTTGGCACAGCTCTCACGTGCGCCGGAGGGCGGGTGGAGCGGGGCGCGCCGCGCGTGTGCCGGCCAGGTGGTGCCAGGTGGTGCAGGCGGGCCAGCAGCGTCCCGGCAGTGGTATTGCATGTCCTGGGCGTCGGGCACACCATGCTGCACATCTGACAGACTTACTGCACACACACATTCGCTCTATAGGATGCACAGACATTTCCCCTTACTTTTGAGGGGGAAAATAGTGTGTCTTATAGAGCGAAAAATACGGTAAATCTTAAGTTATAGAATGATAAAAAGAAGAGAAGGGGAGGAAAGAGAAGAACTCCTCAGATAAATGACCAGGGAAAGGCCTTTTAAAGCTAATAATCAAAATAACCTGAATGGTTTAATAACTGAAGCACTAAAACTGAAAGGCAAGTACTTCTTAAAAAATAAAATTTGTTACAGTGACGGAAGTAAAATATTCTGCTTCCAAGACCGTTTCTTCAGTCAGATGAACTTCTTCTGTATTTCTGTATTCACACACCAAGTCTAGCAGGGAGCTGTACTGGGGGTGGACAAGCGGGACTTGAAAACTGTTCACATAACTTCGGGTATATAGCAAATACAGTTTTTATTCATGCTTTCTAGCCCCTCCTGTTTTGGAAAGGACCCGGCCTTTCCTCCGCAACAGGAGGGCTGGTCACCTCACTGTTGATTATTACCACCCCTATGCTCCTTTCCCCATTTTTCACACACATTGCTTTCAGGACTGTAACACTGCTTTCCAATATGAGCCCAAGCAAACAGTTCTATCAGCTTGCGTTATACAAAGGCAGCCTTCCGGAGAAGAGAGCAGATGCTGCACATCATCATGCAGCACAGCTGTCCAAACTATACCAAGACACATCTAAAGAAAAGTGGCTGCCAGTCATTCAAGCCCATATGCAAGTTGTATTTGTTTTGCTTTTGAGCAGTGTAATTTCGTAACAGTTGTATCAAACTTTCCCTTCATCCCCCCCACCCCACACAAACTTGATGAAGTTGGGAGATGGAGAGGAAAACCTATGCACCACCAGGGTACAGCAGATGTAGGCATCTTCAAAACATCTACAAATTAAATGGGGAAATGTTGGGAATATTCTGAAGCAAGCTCTCCCTTAATGACAGTTTTGGGAGTTTGGATTATCTCTATCGTCATCCAAGATGGTATCTGTCATACTTGCTAAACTATCCAGTAGTAAATCCCACTGATGCGTAAGTTGAGTAAAGAGTGTTTTTGTTTGAAAACAAAGAACTTGCCTTTTGGATTGCACTGAGTGGTTTTAGGCCCCCAATGTGACCAAAATTTCAAATCAAAACTGTACCTTTTGAAGAAATAGACATGTCAACCTCTAGAGCTGGGTCTGGGTGCAGTTTTGCTACATTACTTTTGCCATATCACAAATAAGCTATAATGAACACCTCAAACATCTGAAGGACAGAATAGCCCATTTTTTCATTACATGCTTACATCCCGTGGCCAGATGCAAGGCAGCCCCATCAAACCAACGGTAAGCTTCATATCACAGGTCACTGTGGGAAATCAAAACATGGGTGAAACACAAGGACTCCATGTGTAGTTTCAGTAGCCATGGACTTCAATGGCCTTTAAGAGTCCAAGGCTTGGATATTTTGAGGTGTAGCGTAAAGTAAGAGCATTTGCCATAGCTGTGTATACCACCCACCCTGCTCTGCCCTGCCTGCCAGCCAGATATATAAAGAAAGGGGGGAAGGGAGGGAGGGAGACCCCGACACGAACTGACCAACTAGACCTTTTGCACACAAATTATCAGCAACTCACACTACCCAGCCCAGTGCCACACTTGATCAGGCTTCTTTGCCTGCCCATTCAGCTCTGAGGCACAGAGAAGTGCAGTGCTGGGATGGCTGCACAGACTCAGGAGTCCAGCTGGAATCCTTCTCCAGTCACTATTGTCTTCCCTTTCTTCCACCCCTAGTAACCTCCTTGGCCACTCCAGCAGCTGCTGACACCAGCCAGTTCCTTTAACTCTAGACCCAGAGACTGGGGAGTGGCAGCTGGCCCAACAAGCCCAGAGGGCAGTAGGCCATCCATGAAATAGGCAAAAAGCGGTGATTGCCTTAGGTAAGATTAGGTAAGCCGGTGGCCAGCAACAGCAAAGGTTCAGGTGAATTCCTGGGAATGGAGAACTGCTTTTTTGATCCATGGGCTCCTAGCAAGTAACAGGGAAGGAATTCCTAGTGCTTGCTCCAGCATGACAGACCTACTGCAGGAAGTCCTAGATAGTGTTCTGGTAGCAGCACCAAAGGAGAAACAGTTCAGACAGGTGAATATTACAATACAGTAGTGGCAGAGTCCTTTTCACTCAGTAGTGCTGCCAGAGAAAAGTGCATTGAGTGCCTCAAGCAACTGCCTGTGTTCTCTTATTTTGCAGCAAAGACTCAGACCGCATCAATGTCTACAAGAGATGCTGATAATGCTCTCTTCTTATTATCCCCCTCATTCCTAGATGAGGTAAGATAGCTTGCAAAGATGCAGGCAAATACCAGTGAGCTGCCGAAAGTGCATAAAGAAGAAATCGTTACAGAAATGTCTCTTATTGGTTGCATACATGCATGCATTGAAAAGCTCTTCACTATTATCTTGGCCTTGGCAGAACCAAGGCCAGTGCACATTCAGCACTTGTGAATGTCCCATGACACCTCAGCTTTCAGAAGGCCAGTATAAGGAATATATTGCTATTTGCCTTGCACTATCTAGCGTTTGTTGCTGTTATGTGTCATTAGATTATATCGGACTTATGGTGACTTATGAATGAGTACCCTCCAAACCGTTCTGTCCACAACAGCCCTGCGAAGCTCTTGTTAACTCGCGGTAGGAGCTTCTTTTAAGGAAGTGACCCATCTCGTAGCTGCTCTTGCCCTTCTTCTTCTGCCTTTGACTTGTCCTAGAATGACTGTCTTCTCCAGAGAGTCTCACCTAACTACCAGATATGTTCTGCATATTTCCCTAGCAATTTTTTATACAGTTATATGCACAATTTTAATCTGTGGCACCTTAAAGACAAAGCTTCTGATGAAATGAATATTGCTCCACAAAAGCTTATGCCATAATAGATCTGTTTGTCTTTAAAGAGCCACATATTCCTTGATGTTTTTGCCACCACAGACTCACAGAGCTCCCTTTCAGAAAGCTATCTGCTAACTCATAAAGGAATATAGAGGTACAATTAAACAAACTAATGCATCATCCACTCTAGAACTGTGTACTGACCAGGAACAATACTGCTGTTTAGCATAAAATCGTTTGCACACAGCAAACTATCTTCATTCTTTCTTCCTGTGACCACCACTGATTTGATTTGAGAAAATCATTTCAGCTGACTGGAATAATTAAGAACGTATTATAAGGCCACTGGTGGGTCAGGTCAAGGGTCCATCTAATCCAGCATCTGTTCACACAGTGGCCAGCCAGCTTCCCAAGGAAACACGTGAGTACAACATCACCCTCCTGCCCATGTTCCCCAGTAACTGGTATACATAAGCATACAGCTGCTTATAGCACAGGTACCATATGCACATACGTACTGTATGTTATATACCATAAGTGCCACATATAGTGTTCTTTTTTAGGAATTTATCTGGCGTTCTCTTAAAGCCATCTGAAGTGGTGGCCATCGCTACGTATCATGGAAAGGAATTCCATCGTTTCATGAAGTGCTGCCTGAAGAAGTACTTCCTTTTCTCTGTCCTGACTCTTCCAACTGATTAACTTCTAGTATTATAAGAAAGGAAGAAAAACCAACTTTCTCTTTCCTCAGTCATACCTCTTCTTACTTGCTTTTCTCCAAGCTAAACAATCCCAAATTTTGGAACCTTTTGGGAGTTGCCCCAGGCACTTGGACATTTTAGTTGTACTCTCCACATATTTTTGACAATGTCTTGTTTGTGGGGACCAGTGTGGGGACCAGAGTTGTGCACAGTATTCTACATGCGGTTGTACCACAGCAGGATAAAGGCAGTTTTATTTTCAATTCCTCTCCTAATTATGTCTAAGATGAAGTTTGCCTCTTTTACAGCAGCCACATACTAGATTGACTTTTCCATTGAGGTGTCCACTACAGCGCCAACATCTTTCTTTTTCAGTCCTCTCAACTTATATTTGAAAAGGGTTTTTTGGCTACTTCCATTAAAGCCCATTGCATTCAACTGCTTCAGAATTGCTTACATTGAATATACCTGAATAGGATTCCTCATACCTTCAACACTGTCCAACACCAAGCTTCTAGACCTTTCACAAAATGGTTTGGCATATTTCAGTATGACATGATCCCCTACCCTTTAATAGAGAGAATACTTGTAGCCAATCCCTCATTAATTTCTCTCACCAATTACAAAGGACAACAGAATCCCCAAAGTTCAGCTTTTTGGGATTGAGCAGTGTTAATTTCTTTGAGCTAGGAACAGCATGTGCCAGTCACAGCCTGTCAAACATGGGCTAACAACTGGAGATAGCTTGGAGAGCAAGTTGCCTAAAACCTAGTCAATAAAGCAAAGTCTAAATGTGATATTCTGATTAACTTCTCCATAATCTTAAGGCAATGGAAACGTGCATGATACCTTTAAAACAGCAGGAAAAAGATTTCTAAGGACCCATCTGCAAAGCACTGAAGGTTGCCAGTTGGCTATAGATACCTGTTGATGTTACCACCAAAACAAAAAAAGGGGGGTGAGCGCCTTTCTCTTCCCTAGCAGCCTTCTAATTCCCCCTCACAGTTCTGTACAATATATATTAAAAATAATTCATTGGTACATCACAGCCCTTACAATTCTTCTAAAAAAGCCCATAAAATCCAAATAGAGCAGGATTCAGCAGATGTTCATATCTGCTAATTAGGTCCTAAATTAGAGGATGAAAACTGTGTTAAGGTATTTTTCACAAAAAAATGGATAAACCTATGGTTGCTCAGCTAACATACTTGCATTTCAGGCCATGTGGTATTTTTAAAAGCCATTTCAATCAAAGATGTCCTATGTTATTACCATTTTACATTTCTGAGTGCTTTGTGAACTGAACTGAAATTTTCACTCAACCTTAATCTAACAGCTCCAAGTAATATAAAACTTCCAGTTAGCTGGTCAGGAAGTGGGGCATATTTGCCATGTGGCCTGAGTTAATGGTCCAACCCACAGGTGTGCCTGCAGCAACAGAAGTGAGCTAGTCATGAGCAGGTACTGTTTTGGTACTCACAGCACACTGGGGCTGAGAATTTGGCCTTATATGAGAAAGATGCACTTTCTTTCTCTATCACACACAAAACATCACCAGGCATGAAGTGATGGGATTAGAATGTAACTAGTTAACACTTTATAATTGATGGGGTGGGGATTGCAAGAAATCCTGGAATGCTGGAGTACTGGAAATTGTGCTTCCATGATTTTGCAGTTCCCATCACTAAAACATTCACAAGGCAGGCTCAAATAAAAGCCTGCACTAAAGTTAAGTGCATGCCAGATCGTGGGGTTCAGATTCCTTGTCTGCACAGGCATGCCTTGTTTTATTGTGCTTTGCTTTAATGCACTTCACAGATACTGCGTTTTTTATACGTGGAAGATTTGTGGCAACCCAGCATCAAGCAAGTCTATTGGTGCCATTTGCCCAACAGTAGGTGTTCACTTTGTGTCTCTGTGTCACATTTTGTTCATTCTCTCAATATTTCAAGCATTCTCATCATTATTAAATTTGTTACAGTGATCTGTGATCTTTGATGTTACTATTGTTAACATCATAATGGTTAGCATCTTTTTAGCAATGAAGTATTTTTCATTAAGGTATGTACATTTTAGACATAATGCTATAGCACACTTAACAGACTACCGTATCGTTTAAACATATTTTTATATGCACTAGGAAACAAAAATCCATGTTACTCACTCTATATTTGCTGTATTGAAGTGCTCTGGAACCAAACCTGCAAAATCTCCAAGGCCATAAGCCCAGACAGTTACAATTCATCAAGCTTCAGTGTCAGAGATTTCAAAAATGTATATTAAGATTGTGAGGCTCGCCAATGATTTTGTACTGGAAGTCAGGACAGGATGATAATAAAATGTGTCCTATAGGTAAGACTGGGGATTTATGGACTACAGTACCTAGAACAATGAGGACCTAATGACCATAAAATATAAATAAATCATAAAACCATGAATGCAAGCAAAACACTTCTAGCTACAAACATCTGCATTGCTCAAATAATGGTTGAAGCCCTAGAACTTTCATAAGATTATTGTAATCACCATGATTGCTGCAAAAATGTCACCAGGCACTTAGGGCCAGAGATACGGATTTACAAAAAGGTTTCTCAAAAGCCAATCAGAGCAAGCAAACTGTTGAAGATGCTATTCCTCTTTGATGGCTTCAAAGAAGGTGACTTCATATCAATGCAGTCCTGGCACTGCATTTATATGAAGAGATATGCTACAAGATCTACTCTCACTAATATGTTAACAGCATCTCACATAACTTAGATAACAGCTCCCACTGTTCACATTATGGAAACAATTAGCAATGCAATCTGGCACCCATGCACAGCTTCAGTCAAAGATTAATTTTTAAACCCTGCTAATGAAGATCATTGCCTGGCTCAGCCCACCTGCTGCCCATTAGACTTGTGCCTGCTAAAGTGACAACGCAACACAACTACATGGGTAAATTTAAACTAGAGGTGATAAATGGAAAGGGAAGTTTAAAAATAGCTTGCTTGATATTGTTGGAAAAGCCACTCTTCTAATAAATATTTGATCAGCTGCAAATTTATCTTGAGAATTGTTAAAATTAGTTCCAAACTTAACCTGTCTTGTCTCTTCTAAACACTACAGATTTCAATGAAAATAAAAGACATGTAATTACTTCAAAGAGTGACTGAACTTTTAAATGGCAAATAAAATACTGAATGTAAGGGTCAATTCTTGTGCAAATGGCCCTGTACTTTTGCTTCATAATATGTGATACTCCCCTTGATCAGTTTTGAATTAATGTCCTTAGAACAAGAACTCAAGATAGAGCACAACTTAGTTGATAAACAAGGTAACTTAACAATTGGCCCTTGGGTCCATGCGGCAGACTGCTACTACAGTTTTGAGACTCATTCATTTTAGTAGGATAAAAACAAATGAAATTGAATTCAAACGAACGAATGAATCAAAACAACTGAATTCCATCAATTTCCTCTTTCTCCTTCAGCCTCCTGAAAAGTTATTCTGAAGAGTAACCCTTCAAAACAGTGCGAACAGTGACTCTGGAAGCTGCAGGCAGACTGAATGTTCAGTGAAAACCTCCATTCTCATTCCTCCAAGTGGAGCATCCATCGGATCTCAGCCCCTCCTCCAAAAGGAAGGGCACAAAATTCATGATAATCAGAAATAAAGTCAAAATTTATGGGCGATATCTCTCACACATATTCCACTTTAGAATAATGACATTTTCAAGTTGTAATTCAATTTCAGTTATTCCCATCTTTGAGACAGATACATGTGAGCATATTTTCAAATCAGAAGTCAGATCAGAGACTGAAAAATAAATAACCACAGATTTTTTTAGAAGGTGTTTGTTCACTGCTTTCTAACATTTAACAGAGAACTTTTGGGTTACAGGGCAGCATAAAAGTAGAAATAAATACATAAATTTAATCCTTAAAACTTGCATCATTGGGCTCTTTCTAATCCATGTTGATGATCATATGAAAGCTTATTTCATTTCCAAACACTTTTAGATACCTTCCTACCAAATATACAACTCTGATCCTCTTTTGTGAAAAAGAACAGGAAAAAATCCAGGGCAATTTCTGCTATGGATAGTAAGGGAACCACATGCAAAGTATACAGTCTAAAAAAAAAAGGAAAGCACTCCACATATATATGGAATCCCTTATGAATGATGGGCCTCTTCTTCATGGATCACTGCCTTGTTGTGGCAAAGGGGCTTGCATAGCTCAATGAAGCTATGAGCTATGCCGTGCAGGGCCACCCAAGACAGACAGGTCATAGCAGAGAGCTCTAACAAAATGTGATCCACTGGAGAAGGAAATGGCAACCCACTCCAGTATCCTCACCATGAAAACCCCATGGACAGTAGGAAAAGGCAAAAAGATATGATGCCTGAAGATGAGCCCCTCAGGTCGGAAGGTGTCCAATGTGCTACTGGGGAAGAGCAGAGGGCTAGTACTAGTAGTGCCAGAAAGAATGAAGTGACTGGGTCAAAGCCAAAAGCACACTCAGTTGCAGATGTATCTGGTGGTGAAAGGAAAGTCCGATGCTACAAAGATCTATACTCCATAGGAACCTGGAATGTAAGATCCATGAATCAAGGCTAGCTGAACGTGGTCAAACAAGAGATGACAAGACTGAACATTGACATCGACATCTTAGGAATCGGTGAACTAAAATGAACAGGAATGGGTGAACTTAATTCAGATGACCATCAGGTATACTACTGCGGGCAAGAATCCCTCAGAAGAAATGGAGTAGCCTTCATAGTCAATAAAAGCGTAGGAAAAGCAGTACTGGGATACAATCTCCAAAATGACAGAATGATCTCAGTTTGAATCCAAGGCAAACCATTCAACATCACGGTAGTCCAAGTCTATGCCACAACCACTGGTGCTGAAGAGGCTGAAGTTGACCAGTTCTATGAAGGCCTACAACACCTTCTAGAATTAACACCAAAAAATGATGAGCAGGCCTGACTAAACAAACCACACATCTTCTCTTTCAAGGTTTGATTAGCATTACTTGTGAACATGGGCTTGTCTTTTCCCCTGAAAGCCACAGAATCCAAGAACAAACCATCAGCAATTTCTTTCAGGGAGAGACAAGCCAGAATTCCTACTTCACAGTCCATGATTTGTTTAGCCACTCCCACTTCCAGCAGAAGCAACCAGGCAGCGTGCTGCCTCATTCACAACACACTTTAATTTAAAAACAAGTCTGGGTTACAGTTATATGCGAACAAGGCTGTTGTGTTCAGTGGCATTCATTTACAATGAAAGTCCAGTCTACACAGAGGAAGAAAACATGCTGCGAGCTGTACTGCCAGCATGTGCTCTGTTTTACCAGCAATGGTAAAAGAATAACGAACAGGGTTGCCACAAAGACACTACAAATAGTAAGTCCCTTTCTGACCTTTCTAATCTTGTAGATTTTTCACATCTCCACATTTCCATCATTTCTGGTTAGAAGGGAACACATCAGTGAATATGATGAGTTGGAACCTCCCCCCTTGCTATGCTTGCTTTTCGTTTTTGTTTTATTATGCAGACATTTTAAACATGGTAAACATGTAATCTTAAGAAGGGCATCCTCCAGTTACGAAATGAAGGCATACCGTCTGCTCTCTATGTGATGATTCTCACCACCCTGTTCCACAGCATGTGCAGTCGAATCCTGAGTGTGTGCACAGGACGGCATTCAAGTCATTTTTAACTTCTCCAGATGTGACAGCTTTCTGACCCTTCCCTACATTGTGAAAAGCTGTCTCTAAGGAAGGGTAACTTTAAGCAGAGAGAGACAGAAGCACTGTACTCGTACATAAACACAGCAATGCAGAGTGCAGAACCACTTCCAGAGTGAGAGCAGATGTGTACTTCAGAGATGCCTTCCAGGATGCATGTAAGCAAAGCCTGGGGCTGAAGGTAAAAGGGAGCATGATCGAAGCCTAAATGAATGGAGCTCAACATTATCCCCAAAGCCTTCCTGAAGCTCTTACTGTCAGTAACTAAGCCTTGAGAGAGGCCTTTCAAGGCTTTGCAATGAGTAGGGGAAAACTGCACCAAAGGCAGAAAACCACCCGGAAACTGGTAGATGGTAAAAAGTGGGTGGAGGCAGAGGAAAAGGGCATGGTCGTCTTGGGAATTCCTGAGGGCTGAATTAAGAGTTAGTCCCTAGGCCTGGGATACCACACCTCTGCTTTCAAAGTACTGTGTGTGTCAGCTCCTCCTTAAAGCTCTAAAACTTTTCCAAATGTTGCTTTGTAGAGCCCGGTGTCTTTGACCACACAAAGAATTCCCACCTGTTGTGTGCTGATTATAGGCGGTAATGGGAATGGCTGAGTACTCAATCACAGCAATGTAAGTGGAAGAAAAGAATCCTTTTTTTCCACAGTGCAACAAACTGTGGAAAACTGGATTAATAATGCTATAGCCTAAATGCCTCTTTGCAAATGTGAAAGAGGCAAACAAGATGTTAAGCCTAAATATATTTTATATTGTTATTTTTGTGTTTTAACTTTATGTCTGCACTTTACAAACATTTTAATTTAAGGTTATAACTTAATGTTTGTATTTTAACTTAATGTTGTAAGCCGCCCCGAGGCTTCGGCGAATGGGGCAGCATAAAAATGTCTTAATAAATAAATAAATAAATAAAGCAAGCAAGCAAGCAAGCAAGCAAGCAAGCAAGCCTGGGAAGTAAACTGAAAAGAACAATTAGTTTACCATTTGAAGGAGCTTGGGTGGAGAACACTGAGAGGGAAATAGAGATGAGGACTACCTATATCTGGAATGAAGAAAGCCCTACAATTAGACCAAAGCGCTGGTGTTGACCCAATGGCCCACGTCCTGGTGTGCCTGTGCACAAAATACACACCAGGAGAAGGTTTTCTTTTAAAGGATTTATCCTTGAGAATTACCAGCTACCAGATGGGTCACCTGAACAGTCCTCAGCCGGCCCTTTTATACATTGGTCATTAAAGGGTTTCACATAACAGTTGACACTTTCTAACAGGTTACAAAAGTAAAAACTTACATGATCCTTCCGGCCTGCATTCCGAAGAGAAAAAATTTTCTTCCAAGGAGGGGAGGAGGATGGGGTATTATTCTGAGGAGGAGGAGGAAGTAGGGTGGTGTGAATTACCCCTTGTTTGGGCTTAAGTGTCAGCTTGTTGTCTCTGGAATGGCACCTAGTTAATGTCAGGAACATTTCAAGGATGCTCACATGCTGAAGTCTAAAGAAAAGGATTCTTTTTCTGGTCCAGCTACATGTTGATATTTGCATGACTATATCTGTGTGGGTTCCACCTATTGCTTCATGCATCACTGGGATGACTGAATCCAAGGCAATCACATGGCACACAATAAAGTGCACAGCATTTATCTCCCTGCACCTCCCTCCAACTTCATTAAGTTTTCAAACAGACAAACTCTTGAATCTCCCTCTTGATTTCACATTATTGGATTTCTCAGAAAAGCTGCAGGGCAAAGTTGTTGCCAAAGCTTTATTTTGTCTTTGCAACCTGCTAGTAAGATACAAGTTTATTGGTTCAACAGAGAATGTCAAGTCATAATAAACAGTATTTTTCACAAATACTCTAAATAGTATTTTTCACGGATCTACAAATATGACTATTAAAAATGCAAACAATAACAAAAAGATTAAGCAACCCTTATACAAAAGACACACCCCTACAGTTAATACATGGACACAGATTTTGTCTTTGCAGCTTGCTGCATTTTTCATAAGGCTTCCACAGTCACGTCTGAAGGGAGAAAAATGGCTGAAGCTGTAGGCATCTCAGAAAAACAAATTGCTTTATGAAATGGTCTTTTTATTTGGGATTATTTCTTAATGAAATTTCCCAAGTACTGGCTGTGATTCTCAGCATCAGTTTGCTCAGGAGTTGTACATGCAGAGATCAATAGACACAGTCCCCTTGTGCCTGCACCAGGGTTGCTTGCTAGTTCAAAAATGAAATGCTCATCCATTAGAGAGATGGATGTTTCTCTGTATCTTTCCCATCTGCTCTGGTTTAATCTGTTGCTCTGACTGGAATTTATCTGCCAAATCAACACCAACAAATAAGCATTCATTAAACCAGGATCTCTGGTAATATTTTATGTCCCATGGATTCTTACTATGTAGCTCTGCTAATAACAATAGCGGCGATAATTTTAAATTACAGAAATGCAGTGCAACAAATTTGCAAGCCCCACATCCAAACTTCTGTCTGCGGCAAAGACCAGGTCTGAGGTTTGAGACAACGCTCCAAGCTTTACACAGACATACACAGTCATGTCAAGTAAATATTTTTCAAACTTCAAAAGGAAAGGCAACATTTTGTTTACAGAAGTGCTTGATTCCCGTTTCTACTTCATCACAGAGTGCCAAAGGTATTTAAGCTGCTAGCATCACTTACAGCCCAATCCGGTTGATGTCATTGTGCAGAAAGAAGTAAAGCTATGGCAAAACATGTGCGCAAATAGGTGATGAGTCCAGAATTCCCAATTTGATCTAAAGCTGGGGCGGAGCAGGCAAAACAGATGGTTAAAATTCCACCAATCAGCAGCTTTGGAATGAAAGTGCCTAGATTCACTCCTGCCCTCTTTGCTACCATCCCCAAACTGCAGATGGCCGTAAATCCAGGTCTTTGAATGGGATTTGAGTGGTCAGTCCTAGCTGGTATACACGTGCTCCACTGAATCACTTGATCTCTTTGTCCCATCTACTACAGTGTAAACATGGCGAACATTTAAGCACCTGAGATGTTACAGTAAGTTTTTCTTTGAAACATCAATGAGCTGAAATCCAAATGAGTTGAATCTGGGCTAAGCATCAGCCGAAAAGATGCCAGAAAGGTATACACAAATCTTGGGATGAAGGTAAAAATCAAACAAAAACCTCTTCTGATTTCCACTGAAGCTAGTACAAGAAACAAGATATTTGAGTTTGCAACTGTAAGCCCTGATGAAATCAAGAGCACTTGGGGCTCTGAGCAATTAATTTAGCTGCAGTGATGGCAGCAGGTATGAGTACATTCGGCGTTTCTCCCTGCCCATTTTTCTCCTGCATGCTCTCTCTCTCCCTTTTTCCCTTGAGGAACCATGTCGTTCCTTCTGAATAACGAAAGGATTGGACCTTCCCTAAACATGCAGGAAGGTTCAGCACTGGACCAAGATGTCCAGGAAAAACGTTTCTTGAAAAAGCTGGAGGAGGAGGTTGGAAGGTAGCATTTATCAAAGGATCCTTTCTGTGCAGGAGCAGGACACCTTCACTCCTTTCCTAAACTATGTGGATTTATGACTCTTCCCAACATCAGGCAGCCACAGCTCTTCAGGCTGAGTGCAAATATATAAAGGCAATCTCATGTTCACTACGTCAGACCTACTTTGGCTGGACTTACGAGTCAAGTTTGCAGATGCTACTTAATAGGAAATGCTCTTTTATTTCTTCCTGCAGTCCCAACATCCATATTTTGATTTAAGATGCAGAACCAGAAACCCAAGGGAAGGGGAAGATGAATATTTCAGGCAGTGGATATTCTTGCTTTATGCGAAGACTCACTTCTAATCCTGGGTTGGATACACTTGTGCTTAGGGTTGATATGGCAACCAGGTCTCCCTGCCCCTTGCTGGGCCACAAACTTCCAGAAGAGGAAGAGGAAGAGGAAGAGGAAGAAAGAAGAGGAGGAGGCTGCTCCACAGTTACAATGGTTCATTCTCTGAGTTCCAGATTGTCTCCTGCTGCTGCTGCTGCTGCTGCTGCTGCTGCTGCAACTCCTTATTATCATTTACAACAAAAACAACTATCCCTCTGCTGTGGATCAGGGGTGAGCAACATGCTGACCTGTTTTGCAGCTCCACCTCAGCTCCAACAGCTGCCACTGTGCCACTGAAAGTCAGTAGCATGGCAGGGAACAGAGATTACCTTCCTCTGACTTCCTATTGGGATTTGACTTCTGGCCTGTCCCAGAGGGTTCCGATGCTGGTTCTGTGATACCCAAACCTGCAAAGTGCTTCAAAGCTGCCAGGCTGCAGAGACTTCCTTGCTGGCACAGAAAGTCTAGCTAAACTGCCTTTATTTTGGCTCTTGATGACAAGGCAAATAGGACTTTACACTGAAGAAGGAAACATGCAAGACACAAGAGAAATGAAAAAAGTGAGGGACAAATGCCTTGCTTTCACTGTGGCTTAATCTTTAAGAATTATGCCTCCCACAGAGTACCATCATTGTAATACATTTCCTTATCCTGTAGCTACCAGACAAATACACATAAAAGATAGAGAACTGGAAAAAGGCAAATCCTCTTAATGAGCTTTCATTTTATCACATTTGAAATGGAAAACCAAGCCTGGCTGTTTCTGGGCTGAGGCCACAAACAGTGAAATTAATGAGGATACTGAAATCCCTCCACATACATTCTTCTATTTTTGGACTGGTAAGACTCTGGTTTTCCCTTACAGTTCTCCTGTTATTGATTGGACCAGCAAAGGAAACAGTGAAAACTTTAGCCTTGATTATGCAATGAAATCTTTTGCTGATTTGAGGGCTTATTTTTTCCAATTAAATTTGGTAGCAGTTAAGCAAGCTTCCTGGGTTTTACTAATGATGAGATGGACAATCCCTTTTGTCAGGAAGTCTAAAAATTCAGATTACCACACAATGGCTTGTTACAAATTATCCTTAACAGCATTTTACAATTATTCATAAAGATTACTCAGTACTGCTGGATACAGAGGAGGAAAGATAATGTCTGCAATGCATGTGATAAAACTCTGTGTGTTTTAACACATGTATTCTTAAATATTCTGTTGTTGCTATAAAATTGATTTAAGAAGGAGTTTGAAAGGAAGAACCAAAACCCCAGATCCAGCCACAGCATAAACTTCTGCCAAATTCGATTCCTAAAATTCCTGTTCCCTGTGACTTCTTTCTCTTTGAACCCAATAGCCTGAAGCTCACTCCAGGATGAATGTATGTATGCAGTGCATGTATTTCACGGATTCCCAGCCACTTCCACCAAGACATAAGTCCACACTTGAAAGTGTTCTTGGTTAAGTCAATTCTATAGTTGTCTAAGAGACAAGAAAAGCCATGTGATCTGTGGACTGCATCTTAAGAAACCAGATCTGGTTTCTTAGATCTGGTTTAACTACCAGATCTAAGTTTAGATCTGGTAGTTAAACCAGATCTAAACTTAGAAGTGACTATATAGAAATAGTATGTTCAGATTGACAGTGATAGGTATTAAGATTAAAGGGAGACATGGAACTGACGGTGAGTTAGAAAACAAGAATGTAGGCTTACTGGCAATGATGAGTGAAGACAATTCTGCCTGCCTATTTCCTAAGATATTGGTTTTATTAGTTCCTTATTAATGAGGAAAGTGGGGGAGAAGTTAAGAAGCAATTTTTAAAAGAAAGGCACAATAAGATATTCTTCTGCAAATTAACATGTTCTCTGACAGAAGCCTAGATAACAGTCACCCCAAAATAGGGAAGAAAACAAACACTACAGAGCAAGACAATTTTCCTTAATTCAAAAGCCCCATGCCATTCAAAACAACAACAATCTGCTGCTAAATTCCTCTTGTAATGACTGAGATAAATCAAAATAACTCACAAGAATTAAATTCCCAGTGGTCTGGTACTCAATTAGAGAACATCACAGAAATGTTGGGATCTGTGTTGCAACTGTAAGTCATTAAAATTTCTTGTTTCATATTTGCAGTCACCCCCTCTCTTATTTTTTAATGCTTCATTAGTCCTGAATATTGGTGGCAAATGTTTTTCAGTGGTTGCACTTAATACCAGTAGAACAAGAACACAGACCCAGCTGGAGTTTTATCATTTAAATTCCAACTGAAGCAGGTAGAAGTTTTATATGCAATGATGTACAGCTGTTACCTCATTCAAACAGAACATGAAAATGGGTTAGAGTTGATTCAGACAATTTAATAACCCACAGTTCAAAAATTAACAAACCATGGATCTCTTCATGGGTTTCTGTGGTTTGTTAGTACAGCTAGGTTCAGACCACATGATAACCCATGTGTCAACAAAAACCATTGATTCAGTGATAACCTACACAGAACCTATATGTAATCCTTAAGTTTAGCTTATTATATTGTCTGCATCCTGCCATAGAGGATTAAAGCATATAATCATTTGGGACAATAATTTGATCAATCAAAAGCAGATCATACATACTGTAATCAGGTTTTAAATAGATGCAACCTGTATGTAAATACATGCTGCACTGAAGCCAAGGCTGCAAATGATCACTGTATGTTTTTGATGCATGAAATCTTTTCAGACAATCATAAAATAATGTTAACCAATTAAAGACAGTAAAATGGGCTCAATGCAATATCTTTATTGGCAGGCTGACTGTCAAGAAATCAAATTTTCTTTTGCCTTTCAGCAGCCTATAAAGTTCAGTTCCATACGGCTGAGTTTGTGCATACTCATTAGGGCACCTGGGTGTGCTGTCTTGTGCCATCCTTGGCCTCAAGTCCAGAGTCAACCCCTCATTAATTGGAATGAATTAATTCTGCTTAGAGTTTATGGGAGTTTTCAGCCACCAAAGGGCTACAGCAGACTGTTTCCAATTAGTTAGTGAATGGCTAATAGGGAAAACTTCAGATTAGCTAAAGGCTGTAGGCTATAAACCCATGGTGGACAAGAAGTTGCCTGGGTTTCTCTTTACTTTGATTGTGCCCTGTCCAGTGTTTACTTTACAAGGTTAACTTTCCGGGGTCCTCATCTATTAAAAACCTGTGCCATTGGGATAGGTTTTGTTTTGCCCTGAAGTATTGTTTCCCAGTATTTTTCTGTTTCTTTTGTATGTTATCTCATTTCCCTTTTCTCTTTTTGTAAATAAACTTATTACCTATCATTTTGAATGTCTGTGTTTTGTTCCAATTAGACAAGCTTTCTTCTTGGTTACACTACTGTTTTACTTTTCACGCCTCGGTCATTGAACCAGGGTGCTTGGTTGGGCCATTGTTTCATAAACTTTAGAGGTATTCTGTAAGGTCTGGAAGTCTCCAGCTCTGACCGAGTTGAACATAAAGGGTGGTGACAGGTGTTCAATCCAAGCAATCTTTTGTCCCTGCCTTTGCTACTGGGAATTAAGCACTCTCCCCCGCAACCTCTTCCCTTCACAGTTAAATGGTGTTCCTCTGAAAACCGCAAATGATGGAGGAGCAATCTGTGTACAAGGTTAGTCAACCTAGTATCCTCCAGGTGCCTTGAATTATAACTCCCATCACCCCAGTCAGCATGGACAAAGATTAGTCATTATGAAAACTGTACATCAAAATATCTGGAAGGTTGCCTGTGGCCCTCCAGATATGGATGGATTACAACTCACACAATGGACTACAACTCACACAAGGACTATTGGCCTTACTGGATGTGGGGGATGGGAGTTGGAGTCAGAAAACATCTGATGGGTCACAGGGTCTCCACTTTGGGATATGTGTGCAAGTTTGGAGAAAACATGGTAGCTGGGAAGTAAGCAGAACATCAGCGCTCATCATCAGGTCCTTTGTTCATCTGAGCACAATCACAGGCTGCTGGCAAAGGTCAGTTCATTTATCATCTAAAGCAAGTACACTCACTCATAGTCTCTATTACAGTTGATCTCCTGACACAAGCCACAAGTATATTTCATGTTTTACAACTCTTTCGCATTAGTTACACAGGCTAACCATAAGATGAAAAAATTATATTGGAAGATAATCAATCCTGAACATTACCAAGGCAACGGCTCTAGAATACAAGGATGGGGAGACTGGAATTTTGTGTTGCGAAAGATGCTGCATAGATAGTAGGAGAAATGGCCTTAATTTATATATCTGCAGTGTGGCTTAGCTCGTATTCACTCTCCCAGAACCTTCCCACTTTTTCCTACCCCCAAGAGATACTGAGAGATTTATATAGAAAATGCAAAAAGAATCAGAAAGGAAAGTTTCCTTGACATGCTAAAGACAGAAGTAGTCACTAGGTCGTATCACTTGTCACAAATTTTTCAACAAAAGGGCAACGGTTGTTTCCTGTCACCCCACTTTGCCTCTTCCCCTGCCACACACACACCAGTCATACCCTGGCACAAAGGATTTTTTTCTTCCACTTACAGTGCTGTGAATGAGTACTCAGCCATTCCCATCACCACCTATAATCAGCACACAACAGGCGGAAATTCTTTGTGTGGTCAAAGACAGGGGGCTCTACAAAGCAACATTTGGAAAAGTTTTAGAGCTTCGAGGAGGAGCTGACACACACAGTACTATGGGATGCGGGGGAGGGAGAATTGCCAGGAAAGGAGATTCAGGTCACCATTTGGGCATGGCAGAAAGTACAAAAGGCAACCAGAACCTAAACAGCTGCTGCCTCAGGACATCTCCCAGCAGAACCAGCCCCCTTTTCCTCTCTTGGGGGCAAGTGGCCTCAGCTAGGACCTTGGAGAGCCAGATGTGGAAGTTTGCTGGGCTGAATACTGCATTGCAGTGACAGAGTTTGCTTTCGAACCAGCTAATCTCTGAGGAAGTTCTGAAGTTTTCATATAACCGTGCACGACTTTCTCAGTTGTGGAAAGTGGTAATGGGGAGCAGAAAGTTTCTTGGTCGCTGAAAGCGGAAAGATATCCCAGATCTAGTTAGTGGTTGAACTGGGGAATTGCAGCTGTGGTTAAGAAAAAATAGTGCCAGACTCCAGTAGAAGGAAATCAAATGGTTCACAGCTATATTAAGGAAACAAGGCAGTATACATTAGCTACTGGACTCAGGAGTGGGAGGCAGTTCTAACCAAGGCGGGAATCCAGTTTCCCCCTCCTCCTGCATGCTTGGCCAAAACAGATTGAGGAGCTGGGTGGTACGTGCTTCTCTAAATCCATTTGTGGGGTATTAATTTTCAATATATACAGAAACCGTTCCTATTTTGTATGCTGCTTTAATACCAAATATCCAGCAGTATCCACATATGCTTCATTTGTACTCACAGGGAAAAATGACATTCGAAGCAGTCATTCATCTTGACAAGGAAGGGAAGAATGTAACAGTTTTTCGAAGAAACAAAAACAACAGGCAAACTAAATAGTCACAGTGGGCTTAGCTAAGCCTGATTTGTAATGATCAAGAGTTCATTCCTTCTCATGAGAATCAGAATGAGAACATAAAGGAAGGTCATGCTGGGTCAGACCAAAGGACCATCTAGTCCAGCATTTCATACACACAGTGGCAAACCAGCTGCCCACAGGATCCATCAGGCAGGACGGGTACAAGACTTTTGCCTGTCCAAGCTGCTCAGCAACTGGTGTGCACAGGCATGCTGCCTCTGGTAAAGGATGGAGCACAGAGCCAGCAAGACTCGTTGGCACTGATAGCCTCCTTCTCCATGAATCTGTCCAATCCCCTTTTAAATCCATCCAGACTGGTGGCCATCAGCACTTCCCGTGGCAGCAAATTCTACAGTTTAACTGTACTCTGTGTGCAGAAGGGTTTTCCTTTCATCTGTTCTAAACCTCCCACCGATCAGCTTCAAGGGATGACCCAGGGTTTGTATGTTATGGGCAAGGGAGAAAATGTCTCCATCTCTACTTTCTCCATGCCATGCATTCTCTATTATGCCCTCCCATACGCACCCTTTTCCTAAGCCAAAGAGTCCCAGCTGTTGCAGCCATTCCTCATAGGGGAGCTGCTCCAGCCCCCTGATAATTTTTGTTGCCTTTCTTTGTACTTTTCCCTACTTGGTAATGCCCTTTTTCAGATAAGGTGACCAGAATTGAACACAATCTTCCAAGTGCAGTCACAGTAAAGATTTGTAAGAGAGAAGTGAGATTTTGGCAGTTCTATTCCCTATCCCATTCCTAATTATACCTAGCAAGAAGTCTGCCTTTTTCACAGCAGCTCCACACTGCACCGACATTTTCACTGAGCTGTCGGCTACTACCCCAAAATTCCTTTCCTGCTCAGTCACTGCTAGCTCAGATTCCATCAGTATATATGCGAAGCCAGGATTTTATTTATTTATGTATTTATTTGCCCCAACATGCATTGCTCTACACTTGCCTATATTGAATGGCATTTGCCATTTTGACGCCCATTCTCCCAGCTTGCAGAGATCCCTTTGGAGCTCCGCACAAACCCATTTGGTTTTAACCATCCTCTAAAGTCTAATGTAAAGTGAAAACACAGATACAGATGATGTGAAAGAAAACCATTCTAACATTTGAATCACATGTACCCAAGACAGTATTCTTGGGACTATTCAAAGCTATTCTTTTAGCAACCTTACAAGGTAGGTTAGGCTGACAGACAAGGCCTTCTTCAAGCTCACCCAATGAGCAGTGATTTGAACTGAGCCCACCTTTTCCCTCCCACAAAAAAGGAAGGAAAAAAAGCCCACTTCAGATGATACTGCTGGGGATACCACCAGCACAAGAAACATGATATTAAACTAAGCGACTGGGATTGTTTATAGAACCAATTATCACTGCAATCTAGGGGCATAAATCATTTGGCTTGTCCCACTTTTAATCAGGCAATCACTGAGCAATCTGTAATTAGTTACCATGTTCACTGTTCCAATAGATCCAGGACACTGGATCTTTTAAATGGACTGACAAAAAACTCTCTTCAGGCAAGTCTGATAGACATTGTTTTTAAGGTAGCTTCTCCCAGTCTGTCCCCTACTCATAACATTTTATTGCAGTAGTTTTATTGTGCTTTATTTACTTTTTAACTGTAACCTACTGGGAAACAATTGCTCTCAAAGCAGCTCTAAATTTGCCAAATAAATAGACAAATATTAAGTGTTGTTAAAGCATGTAAAAATAAAACATCCTTAAAAAGTTAGAGACTACCAAGAGTTTGCATAATAATTCTGTTCAAGGGTCACATTATGAGGTTAGAGTGTTGGGGGGATCCTTCATGAAATAGGAATGGAAGTCTTGTGGGTATTTGTCAGTCTACCATAAACCTTGAGCTACCACTCAAGGTCTACCACTGTCTTCAGCTGGATGGTAAATCTTGTGCTTCATTTGTCTTTCTCTTTTATACTTTCTTTTTTATACTACAAGCAACGCCTTATGACCCTATTGTTGTTAAATAAGCTCTACAGCAATGCTTTCCACATTTCTGGTAGCTGCTCTTTGACTTACAAGCCATAGCTGTCTCAGGGCTTTACTCTTAGCCCAAGAAGATTAAGACTACAGAGGAATTACCCACCCACAGAGAAGCCAGACCTCACAAATCCTGCTTGAGTAACTGAATGGATTGTGAACTGGGTAGAATTATGCCTAAGGCAACCACTCATGCAAGGGCAGACATGCATGGGGACAGAAAGAGGGTGGGGTGATAGCTCGGCATTAAAGCATGTGCTTTGCATGCAGAAGATTCCAAGCTCAATCCCAGGCATCTTCCGTTTAAAAAAAAAAAAAAAGGTAGCAGGTGATGGAAAACTACTCCCCTGCCTGAGATCTTACAGAGCTATTGCCTATCAACGTGGAGAACATGGGGATAGATGGATGGGGATCTGATCTAAGGCAGTTCCTCATGTTCACATCTGAAGTCAATCTATTCTGTTGGTTGTCTCTCTGTATAACAGAGAGGGACACTGGTTCTGCCAATTTCTGCACTGAATGATCAACTGACAACGTGTGATCCAGCTCACAAAAGTCACCTCAACAATAAGCTGCTTAGCCTTTAAGATGTCATAAGTTTCTCTGCTGTTTGAAAGTTAGAA
The DNA here is from genome assembly GCF_004798865.1 of Varanus komodoensis. Taxonomy (NCBI): domain Eukaryota; kingdom Metazoa; phylum Chordata; class Lepidosauria; order Squamata; family Varanidae; genus Varanus; species Varanus komodoensis. The sequence goes on along the minus strand of NW_025336664.1, from coordinate 1,404,911 downwards.
AGGAACAAATGTGATTACACTATCAAAACACAATCAGCAGACGCAGTTCCACAGCTAACAAAAGCATGCTTCTTTAAAGAAGAACCACTTGTAATAATGAGAAACACTGAGCTATATGAAATGTGACAAATAGAAGCAGAAGAAGTAAGTAATAAATGCTAGAAAATCATTAGGAGTCATTTCTTTGCTAGAGCCCTCAATGCTTTGTGGCATTTAATTAGGTACACAAGAGTAACTCTTACTAAATTTCAACACTTCTTTTACTTCCCAGTCTTTAAAGTGCATTGTTAACTACAAGGGCGTGGGGCAACTGTTAGTCACTCAATTTAAATCAGTTCCTTTCAGAAAGGATGGCTGGATCAGAACCCATGGCAAACCACACATGTTAGACTTCAGCAAGATTAAGCACACCACATTTCTCGATGCAAGGAAAGTCTTACCTTTAACAGATATCATGAAGGGGGCAACTGGACATGAGGCCACTTCAGAATATTAAAGCTTTGCAAAAAACAAAACAAAACAAAATGAAACAAACTTCTTTTTACCATGTAGGATCCTACCCCATACTAAGGGGATAACATTTAGAGAAATACGTATGTCCATACAGTCCCAATAAAGAACACTCTAATTCCAATTCCAGTGTGATTTGTGGGGGATTCTGGATGCTCATGCCAGGAGTTGTAAGCCATTTTCCTGTCAAAACTTACACAGGATTGTGCCTTGGGTGAGAAGAAGATTGGCCAGGACACACATTTAGACGTTTCTTATCCACATTATCAAATTTTGTGAGTGGGATTTTATTTAAAGCATAATCTGTTTGCTCTCATAACGGTCTACCTAAGGAGTACAATTTTAAAAAATAATCTTCAATGCCTTCAATAATGCATTCCTCGTCTACTTAAATCCCACTGAGTAACAGGGAGAACTGGTGTCTTCTCTTTCAGCTTGCTTAACTTAAAACACTAGAAGTTTCCTACATTCCTTTCCAAGCTTGTAATTTTTGACTATGTTAAAGATTTCTCAGTTTGTTATTTATAATAAATATAGCCATTCCTTATGAAACTTCATCTGCATTAGAATCTCTTTCATACTATTCTGCTTAAGTCTTTTTAAAAACCTAATTGCCTAACATTTAAATGCAGAGTTTGATATACTTTTTGTCCTGCCTAGCTTAAGATTTTCCCATACTATAGAAAAATCTATTTCATGGATTATGCCAACTTGAAAGAATCTGGAAATTGCCCAATCTCATCACTCTCAATATATATATATATATATATATATATATATATATATATATATTTCTTTACCTATTACTTATTCATTTATCGATTCCTATCACAATCTTCCAACTCAAGCAGGGAAGATGTTTGATTATTAATAGACCAGGTCGGCCTTATTCAAAAATGTTGTCACTAGATGCTGAGAAGGCATTCGACAAAATCAACTGGAAAATCAAGTGAGCTGCCCCTGAAGACTCTGCCCTCACCCCATGATTGTGGCATACATTATCCCCATGCCTTTACAGATGGTGTCTGCTGGTAAGCCTGCTACTTACAAAGTCCTACTCTACAGGGATCCCCATTTCCCTTTAAAACTGATAATGTATCACTGGCCTGTGCTATCTGAAAATCTGATGCAATCGGACATAGATGAGGGGGACATAGATGAGGGAAGAGTCACACAAACTGCTTTATAGGCAGATGACTTCAATCTCCAATCAAACTGAAACACTATCTGCTTTAATAAGCTTGATCCAAGAATATTGGGAATAGCTCTACATTGAGCTATTCCATTTAACTGGAATCAATCACATCTCATATCCTTGACTTCCACTGCCCTAGAAAGTTGTTTTTTGTATACCCATTTAATTAGTGTCCTAAGGCCCTTGAGTTTTGGGAATAATGGTACCAGAAATATTTCAACAGTGGTGTAGCTGAATCTGGACAGAATTTTACATAATATCAAAGCAAGACTAGACCTTAATCCAACTAAATTTCTGAGGCAAAACTTGATAAATATCAGTTTTGTTCTTTGTCTGATCTATATTTTGAGGGGCTTTCCACTCCATGGGGCAGCAGTCGTGCCAGAAGAAACTAGTCTCCAAATTATGCACAAGAGGAAAAAATACCTAAAGTTATGTTTGTGCAAGTGCAAAACTGGTTATACAAACAGTTCTGCACCCAACTGTACAAGCAGAATGTGCAAGCACTTCTGTAATGGAAAGATCTGGCAGCGCTCCAGTAACATTACTTGAGTTTGCAGAATGACACCAGTGGAGGCTTCCCTGCATGCCACAGGGTGACATCCTCATGAAGGTGACCACATAGATTCCAAAGCAGTTTTTCTTGAAGTAATTACAGCTACCGGTTGAAGAAGTTTGAATTTTCACAACTTGTTACCACATCACCACATCACCTGCCCACTTCACTCACCACAACAAACATCCACTCATGCTTCTGTTTCCCGCTTTGTATCTGGCTTTACTTTACAGGAGGAAGGATGGTGGGTCCACCTAGGTATATCTTCTCACTTCTAAATGGCCTACTGTTCACACTGCTGCACCTGCCTAAAAGGCAGTCATTATTAGAGTCAGAGGTAATCCATATGCATACGCAGGACTGATTTTATGGCAGAACCCAGACTGTAAAGGCCTTTATGTGGTATGTATGGGCCTAGACATCTTGCCAGGTTATTATTTGCCCAAGGGAAGAGACGAATCCAAAGTGAAACGTTCCTTCCTCCCCTTCTTTTCAGAAAAGCTTCTGACTCCTGTTGCTTGAGGGCTAGATGGTGGGAATGCTGGACACTTCTTCATTGGTCTGCTCATTTTGCCTGTCATCTCCTGACTGGGTCATGGAATTCCATTCCATTCAGAGCTTCCCCGCAGCTCTGAAATGCAAGGTAGACAGCCATTTCCACCTTTCCCACCAGCTTCAGAGACTGGATTCTTCCTCCTTTCACAGAAGCTGTTACAGCCAATAGCCTGTGAGCAGGAGAGGAAGGAGTGGTGAGCGAACATCACTGCTGGCCATCTGAACAACCTATTGCTACAGTGACCTAAGGTCCTGCTGACCTTATGGACGTTGCTCTGTGAGCCATATCAGCTGAAGGATGGATTAAAAATGCATCAGAATAAAGTAAACATTTCTGTTGTGCCCCCACTATAAACCAACCCTTATGTGTTAGCTCTCCCAACTGGAAAACCTCCTCTGTTTAGCCTGGTCCTTTTTGTTCAGACGACTCCATAAGGGGACTAGAAACATTTCAGCTCATAGGTTAAACTGTGTAGGCAGGCATGCTCACAGAATTTTTTCTCTGGAATTAATACTGTGCTCAGGGAAGCCTTCTCTATTAGCTCATTGTGAGCTCTGTATTCATGCTAATATCATATTTAATATCTTTTGTCATCTTCTATGCAAGCAACTGTTCCAGCAGGAATAGATTCAATGCCAAAGTCACATAAACCCATGACAACAGTTTGAGCTGCAATTGCACTGCTGCTGACCTCAAAATTATGATTTTTCTGGGAAACTATAAAGGGAAGAGTATGGAAGACACACGGAACACCTTGAGCTTGCTGGTTAGGAGGTCCATGAGCCGCTCCATATATTCTGGAAGGACCCCACTGCAATTTTTGTTCATTCTGTTCTTTTTGTGCAGCATTTCAGTATGGGCGAATTCCAAAGACATCATGGCTAAATCTGCAATGCAAAGCATAAATCTAAGGGGGCCAAGGGAATCCGATTCATTAGGAAGGCAGAGAAAAATGTACTTATATAGCCTGCATGCAAACCTAGTCCCAATACCCAGCTCTACACTTGTAACTAAAGCACTGCAATCCTATACCTACAACCTGAGAGTAAGTCCCTCTGAACCCACTGAGTCTGATTTCTGAGTAAACATATAAAGTAATGCAGAGCTGATCGGCAGCATAGTCTTCCCCTGTGCACCCCTACCCTCATTTCCCTCTCTTCCTCTATTGTCTTCCTTGTGTCTTTTTTCTTGCCTGAAAGCCCCTTAAACAGACTGAATAGAAGCTAGAGTCATAATTATCATTACACTGAAAACTAAACACAAATCCATATAATGCACTTAGCTCTTCACAACTTTGCCTCAAAAATATGATGCTATAGCTCACTAGTCACCATTAATGATGATTTAGAGTGTACTTCATGCCAACACTTCCTACACTGGATGCCTTCGTCCCAATGAGTTTAAATGTTTACTTCTAGACATGTGCATCCAGACCTATTATGTGTGACCACCCATGCTTTATGTTGGTCACTGTTCAGTTTAGTTGAACAGTGTGCCACACTTGCAAAATATAGCTGCATTTTCCATGGTTCACAAATGTTCACAGCTTTCATCCTCCTTTTGGCATTTTCAGGATTTTTATACAATGGACCAAAATTACATGGAGGAAGAAATATGTAGCCAAATACAGGCAAATCAGAGTTAAATTGTTGTTTATTCCATAAATAAAAATGCAATGCTTCAAGCAATATATCTTTAGCACTTCTATAAAAAATCACTTTATGATGAGTGCAACAGCATCCCCCCACATAGGCTTACTGCCTCTGATAGTGGAAACAGTACATAGGCATCAGGACTGGTAGTCACTAATAGTCCGTTTTAAACCCTTCCAAATTGGTGGCCATCACCACCTACATCTTGTAGTTAATTCCATACATCAACTATGCTCTCTTTAAACTTAGGGACATTACCTATGCTATTTTCCTAGAAGATCAGCAGTTCTATATTTGAGTTCTTGAAGAACTCTAGGATGGATGCCACCTGGGTCTGATGTTTTAATAAATTTCAAATTGTCAATAACGTTATCAATATCTGAAAGCATCAGTTCAGACACAGGTACCCGCCCTGTATCTTCTACTGCAAGGATGCATGTAAAAAATTCATTCAGTTTCTCTATAATTTCCTAATCTTCCTTTGGTATACCTTTCACTCCACTGTCATCTAAGAGTTCAACTACCTCCTGGCTGGTCTCCTGCTTTTGATAGATCGAAAGAATTTTTATTGTTGGCCTTGATGTTATTAACAATATGCTCCTCAAAAGGCTTTTTTTGCATATCCTATTGTCTGCTTATATCTCCTTTGTGTGAACTTGTGCTCCTTTTAGTTTTCCCTATTTGGGCAACACTTCCATTTTCTGAAGGAAATCTCTCCTTTCCTTAACCACGCCTAAGACGTTGACCTAGTGCTACCTTTGTTAACTGTGGCATATATTCTATAGCTGTGCTTCTGTTATTTAGAACTGAATAAGCAACATGCACACTGATCCCCTTTCAGCTTCTTGTTTATCAGTTACCTCATTTTAGAGAAATTCCTTCGTTTGAAGCAAGATTCATTGTGTTGAATTTCTTTGACTATTTCCCACCTGTGTTGATAGCACTGGGGTTACTGTTTCCAATCAGTACAACAGCACTCGCATCTCACACTAAATCCAGGGTGATTCTGTTACGATTAAATCCAGGACCCTTTTCCTACTGACAGTGCAGAGGTCCTATACAAGGCATCAAGAAATTTAACCTTGTGGTCGTGAAGTGGGGAGACATCAGCAAAGGACAAGTACAAACAATGAGATTACAGATCCTATTTCAGGAGTGGAGATTCATTCATTGTGCCTTCATGCTTCCACAACTAACTTACAAGGGGAAATACATGACCAGGCACAACGGTTTTACTTTTTGACTGAATAAAATCAGCTTGGATGATGACTCTTTGTGATGAATTGAAGCATTCCAAATTACAAAGGTCAGGTGTAGGGGTTCTGTTTTAAGTGCCATTAAAGTGTGAGGTCTTTTGGGAGGAAAGGGGCATCTATGGCTTTTATATTTTTTTGGAAGAACTGAATAAAATCTGGAGATGAGGTTGCCCCTTTGGAGGAGAGAAAGTCTGAAAGATTTCTGAAGAAAGGTGCAGGGTAATTTTGTGAAATAGGAGTCTTTAAAAGTTGGGGGAAGCACTCTTTCCCTTGTGAGTTTTTTGTGGGAGGAATTTGTATGGAAAATATCATGCCACACAAAAATGCCAGTGAGTAAGTAACATACAAAATTTCAGAGGGATGAGTGTAGATGTTAAGGAGTTCTGTTGACTGAAAAGCTTTGAGCACAGCTGTGGGATCTGTACATCTGCTAAGTTCCTTCGACATTAGCCTTAAAAGCACTCCATGGAAGTGTGCATGGAGATTCCTGACCAGGTTATTGCCAGTTGGAAGTTAGAGCTGTCAGTCACCTCTTTCCTCCTTCACTTAACATTCTTCTTTTAGAAAGAGCAGAGAGGAAAATTTAAAGTGATGTGTCTGATAGGTCTTGGTCCCTCTGAATCACTGAAGTGGGCCTTGAGGCTGTGTGAACAGCCTGCTTTTCTTCCAGCCACTTCAGAGAAGTCCTGTCCCAGTTTAGTGCTGGATGCAAATTTCATCCAAAGTGGATGCACAATTCTAAGGGTCTGACCATTAAAAACAGCCTAAAAATGGTTCTTGGTTAATTAATACATAAAAAGTTGGCTCCAGTGAAGCACAACTTCACATACTATATTTTTCCTAAAATGATAGCCTTTTGAAATGGAAATCCTACAATACACCAAGCATTTTAAACCTATACACTTTACAGTGCAACTCCCCAGTCCACAGGTTAATGAAACATCTCCTAACTTAAGTGGGAACTGGGGTGCAACGTAGTTTCCATTATAGCCAAAAAGAACTTAATCTCGGGTACAAATAACAGCTGCAGCACCCCCATCTTTCCTGCTCCAATGAAAAGGGGCAAAAGGTTAAAATTCTCACACCATGGTCTCAACCCAGAATAGGATATACCTCCTACTCCCACCTTGACACAAGGGGCTGCTGCTTGAAAAGGAGCTGAATGAGATTATACCATCTCGTAATTTTTTCATCCAAGAAACATTTGCTCATGGCAAACAATTATCCGTCAAAGCTACAAATGAGCAGCCTCTTTTGACTGGTGCAAACTGAAGGATTTGGCACTAGCTGTAACCCCAGGGTGAGCCAAGCTGATGACATCCTGGTTGGTGATTATCTAACATTATTAGCATTCTTGCCCATTATTTCTCATCATCTGTTTGCCTGGCAGTCCTTCTCTTCTGCCACAGAGCAAAGGAATCCCCTGGAAAAGAATGGCTGCAAAAGCCATCTGGGCATTTGATCTTGCACTCTGTCCTTGCACTCCACTGACTATGATGCCACGTTGATCAGCTTGTATAATATGCTCCAACTTTAAAACCAAAAAAAAAAAAAAAAAACCCTTCCTATAAATATTCTGCACTCTTGTACAAGCCTGGAATCCGTCTTATCAGCTGGGAAGGTCCACTGGAATAAAATAGTGGGTTGCTCAGCATGAGACGAGGAAACTGATAGACTGGTACCTTGTGGCAATTAATGACAAGGATGCTATGCCATTTTGTTACCTGGTATTAGTTTGTATACGTGATCACTTATGATAGCAATAATTAGAACAATAACTATTTAGGGTATGATCTGATGGATATTTAGGTGGGACTACAACTCCCAGCATGTGCCAGCCAGCATGCTGGGAGTTGTGGGACAAACACTTTAAGGGAGCAGTCAGGCATGGGCCGCCTGCGGAAGTGAGGAGGGCAGAGCCGCACTCGTGCCAAAGATCCGGTGTTGTGGCTACATGCAGTCAGGTTGTCTGTGACTTACGGCAACCCTATGAACAAGTGCCCTCCATATGGTCCTGCCATTCACAGCCTTGCTCAGCTCTTGAAAGCAAAAGGCTGTGGCTTCTTTTATGGAGTCGAACTGCCTTACAATTGGTCTTCCTCTTCTTTTTCTCTGCTTAACATTCCCTAGCATGATAATCTTCTCCAAAGAATCTTGCCTTCTCAAGAGAAGCTCAAAGTATGACCGCTTCTTTTTCACCATTTTTGCTTCCAGGGAAAATTCTAATTTGATTTAATCTAGGGCCCACTTGTTCATCTTTTTGTTGGTCGAGGGTATTCACAAAGCTCACCTCCTGCTCCATGTGTCAAATACATCCATTTTCTTCCTGTCAGCTTTCTTCACTATCCAGCTTTCACACCCATACATTGGGAATGCAATAGTATAGATGATTTTGGCCTTGGTTTCCAGAGAAACATACACACTTGATCTTTCTAGTTCCTTCCCTGTTGTCCTTCCAAGTCTCAGTCTTTTACTTTCTTGGCTGCATACATGACATGTAAAATATTCTACAATTTCACTTTCTTTGCTGTTTACCTTAAATTTGTACAATGTTTCTGTAGCCATGATTTTAACATTCTTGATGTTCAGCTGCTGTCCTGTTTCTCCACTTTCTTGTTTCACATTCATCAAGTCATCTCAATTTGCTGCTCTTGCAACCCAGCCACAGACATCTGTGCAAAAAGATGCCTGCTTCAAGTGCCACAGCCCAGCACCAGCAAGAATGTCCCCAGTGTATCGTGTAGATCTGTAATTAGTGTTTCTAATCTCTTGAAGAACGCCCTCTTGTGCAAAGAAGAGCTTTTGGCTTTCTATGCATGCTCCTCGCTCTCCTCTTTGTGCAGGTGCAGGAAAGCACCGAGGTAGAAGGTGCCAAGACAACACTAGGCAGGCTGCTGGCAAGCGCTGACCTGCCTGAATGCCATAATTGGTAATAAATCTCCCTACCACCTACAGCCAAAAAAAGGGGATGTGGGAAAGTCTATGCTACCAGCCAATGAAATTATTTTTTCTGGCCATGATCAGCAGGAAAGTGGAGGCCATTTTCTGTCCCTCCTGCTGAACACATTTTGTTATGCTGCTCCTTCCTTCTTCTGCCGCCGTATCTTCCCCACTGGCCGTAAGCAAAATGAACATTGAGTCCAGACATGGTCCAGAAGCACGTGTGTGTTAACAAAAAGACTCCAAAAGGCAGCCAGCAGGCACAGGGACAACCCAGCTTATCAATCAACTGCAACCTAGTAGATAGATACACGTGTTTCCTATTTGGCCGAGTAATTTTTGCCAACTTGTTTAAGGTTATTTTCTATTAAGCATATTTTAAGACTGATTTGGCAAAGGGGGTTATTTTTGTTTTTGCTGCTCTGCTTGGGAAGCGTGATCTTGCCATTCGTATAGCTCAGTTTCGCCTTTCTGTGGTATGACTGGCTGCCTGGTTTAGACTTATTTATTTAATTAATTTCTAAATTGCGCCCATAGTCCTACATAGTACTCTCTGGGTAGTGAACAATTTAAAATCAGTAAAATCAAATAAAATAGAAAAATAGTACAGTTTAGACAACTACATAGATAATTCACTAAAATTATTTTAAACAATTATAGTAGACTAAAACCATCAATAACATTCATACCAAATTTAAAATCAATTCAATTTAAAATGTCTAAAAATTGAACTCCCTTTGCCTGGTGCCAGAGTTATTGCAATGAAGGCACCGGGTGTACTACCCTGGGGAGCCTATTCCAGAGGGGGAGTTGCAACCACCAAAAAGGCCCCATTTCTTTCTGTCATCTTCTTCACCTCTTTAGAGGATGGTTGAGAAGGAACTCTTAACTGGCTCTGAGCAGTCAGGCAGGCACAGATGGAGGCAGGCAGCCCTTCAAGTATCCTGGGCCCAAGCCATTTAGGGCTTTATATGTCAATACAAGCACTTTAAATTGGCCCAAACCTTAACTGGCAGCCAATGAAGAAGATATACAGTAGAATTGCTGTGATATGTGCATGTGGATTAGCTCTTGTCAGTGGCCACACACCCCTAATTTGCACCAGTTGAAGTTTCCGGACCATCTTCAAAGCAGTCCCACATAAGGGGCCACCAAAGCCTCACCCTTTTTTCCTATGTAGACCATGTTTATTCATAGATTCACTCTTTTAAACTCCAAGTTAGCCTAAAGTTTGTCCATTGTTTTAGATTCCCCTCTTTGTTATATGGCCACATACATTACCTTTTTAGAAAGGAAGGGAAGTTTGGGAAATCAGTAGGGATCTAATTAAGTATAATAATTGGACAAATAGTGAATATTGAAATAAATGATAGGACTGGAGAACTGCTAGGACTGGAATCTGATTATATATTTTTTTTAAAAGCAACCATAGCACCATTGATTAAAAATGCTTTAAAATCCTATTATTTCTTTTGTGAATTTTGCCACTCCTTCGGTATAATGGAATCTACCATTCTTTCTTAACTATCATGCATCTCTATCAGGATAAATTGTAATCTGGAATGAAGTTAAAACTGAAGTGTTCCAGCTATAAAGCAGAGTGACTTCTGCCTGATGGAATCTGTAATCAGGTGGGTGGGTGACTGCCTCAGGAGAAGACGTGAGCATCTGCTCAGAGGTTTTTGCTCTTCACAAGTTGCTGTTACAGGCAGCCGTCTGTTGTTAACTATTATTCTGCATCACTGATGAAGATATTAAATGATGAATTGCCTCCCGTTCTTCAAAGTCTAATTAGAACACAAAATCTGGCAGGAGACAAGGGCCATTAAGGTTTTTTTAAAAATCAACACTCATACTCAAAACAGGTTTCTGGCATGCAGCCCAGGCTATACATGTTGCCTCCCGTGCCACAACCATCACCCAGCAATTTTCAGCCTGGGCTTGGGTCTTCCCAGAATATATTTGGTCTGACCAGTTTTCCTTCCATACCATGATGCCTTCCCAATGGTTTGCACTACAGTTACTATTATCCCCAGCCAGATTAATAACTGGTCAAAATTGCTAGGAGGTATAGTCCTAAATATCCCACACCAGACTGGGGAAGATGGTGCTACACAGTAAACTATGGTACACACACTCATAGAGCATTTCAGCATTGCCCATGGACTTACAAGAACTGCAAGGATGACACCGTAAGAATAGCAAAGAACGCTTAGTGTTGCTTGGAAGGGAGCTAAATGTGACATCTGGAAACAGCCTTAACAGTCATGCTGTCTTCAACCAAATCAAATAAAAAGCCAACTGCTGTCAAACTTGATCAGCTTTGGATCATAATTTCATGGTGGTTTTAGCACATCCATATGTTCCGCAGTGCTCCAAACTACAATGCGCCAATGTGACAGCTAAAATTATTCACGCCTTTTATGCTGTAGCATTTCTATGCAAGAACAAAGGCAGGTATTCACTGAACCCATATGGCACATTTATCAGAGCAGGAGGAAGACAGACCACACAGACCTGATTCACCATACAAACCATGAAGAAATGCACTAGTTGCCAAAACAACCAGTTGTCTTTGGGCCCTTCTCAGCCACCAAGTAAATCTCAATAGACAAATTACAATGTACACTGAAGTAATATGTATAGGTAGAAACATTCCTACAAGGGAACTGCTATCCCAGCTTTCCCCAATTTGATGCACTCCAGATGTGCTTCTGCAGCCCAACACAACTGGAGAGTGTCAGGATGGGGGAGGTTGCACTGTCTCCTTCCACTCATTCATTCATTCATTCATTATTACCTGTGAACGGCATCCATAAGCTGCCCAATAAGTTTTCTCAGTGACATCTACGTACAGTGTTCTTTCAGCATTTCACATGACTAAATGTATAACATTGGAACCTTACTAAATGGTTTTGCTATGGAATGCGATAAGAAAGTACAATGGTCCTTAACAGTATAGTTAGCAAAAATCTAAAGGGACATGAATGTTAAAGATTTAACATTAAAAAGTACAAACATATTGTGACAGTATTGAACACATGGCCTTGAAACTGCTTTAAGATAATGGAGGGGAAAGGTATGTTTTTACTTTCCACCTCTATTGTTTAGCTTTTGCTAATTAATGATCTGATGATGATGATGATTCACCAAAATGAACATTTGCCCCAGATTCATTCAGCCAGCCAACCAATGAAAGACATTTCAGCTAGAGGTTAGACCAAAGCAGAGGCTACCTCTTTCTTAGTGGTCACTTACTGAGACTGATGCTGAAATGTATTTGGTTTACTATATTCTGGTTTTAATTTTTATATATTTTCATATGTGTATTTTTACATTATTACAATATTTGAACATCTAGGTTTTATATGGTCAAGTTTTGATTGTCCACTTGGACATATGTGTCTTTTTTACATAGTTTTAATATTTGTAATTATTAGCATTAAATATTTGCTATGGGCTGTACATAAAGACCCGTATTTGCTGGCTGTAGCTGCCCAAGGAGAGCGGCTAGTTTCATGTCACACGGTTTTGCCGCAGTAGTAGTGCCTCATAAGACAAAGGCCTTTGGATCTGACAAGAGAATAGAAAATTAATATCCTAGGATCTGAATATTTGATCTTCTGAAAGAATCTAATAGGCTTCCACCCCATGAGTGGGGTGAAAAGAATTGTGGCAAACTGCAATATTCACTGAGAACATACCTTGGATGCAATCCCATCTCTTTCACGTATAAACCACTTTAATATCAGCATTAAATATTTGTAGATCTAATAAGCATGCTACTGAGATGGATCTTTAAAGATTTTAATTTTGCAAGTGATAACACAAGAGGAAATGGGCAATGGGGGGGAAAATCACCTGCTGGGATAGAAAACTGTTTTTAAAAACACCACCAAAACCATCCTGGTATTTGTTGTTCGGAGTCTTTCTTTAATCTATCATTTATTTTCTGTCCCTCAGCTGGAGGAGGATGACTCAGCCTGTGAAATGGCATTACAGCTCCCTCCCACGCAGCCCTAGATGAATTCAACTAGGAGGTAGCAGAGATATCAGAAATCTACCATTTGATTTCCTTCACTCTCTGAAACACTGGGAAGGGTAATTTTTAAAGCACCGCATGGAAAAAATAATCACTACTCTTTGAACAGAAACCACTGGGCAACGTTAACACTCAGAGTATGTAGAATCACCACCAAGGCAACTATTTGCTAAGTAAGCGAGTAGGAAACTCTCCCTTCGTAGGGAAAAATATTTTCAAAATGCAGTTGAAAAAGCATCTCTGGCCACATCCCATGCTGGATTGCACCAGTATGCTCTCTCAGGGACACCAGTACAATCAATAGCATTAGCCTGGAGTAATGCTCTTGATGGAGCTTAGTCTTAGCAATGAAATAAATCTGCACAGAATGAACATGTAGTAGGAGGCATTCAAACTTTAATAAGAACTGCACACCAGCGAACATTATGTGAGTAACAGCCTTAAATATTAGTAAAGCAACATTTCTACAAAGCTAAAGTTGCCTTCCTTGAATGCATAGGATATTTTTAAAAGTCTATCTTGTTATCTGAAATGCTTTGCCACTATGAAGGTTTGCTAGGATTCTTAACATGAAAAAGTGTCCCCATGACTGTGTCAGTTTTGTTCCTGTAGGACAAAGCCCTGAGTGAAGCTGCAAAAAATCCTATCAGTTGCTACCAAGACAGAGTTGTGGGATCTCCAGACAGCATGGAGTAAGTTAACACGAATAGCCAATGGAGTGAAGCTCTAAGAGTAGGTTCCAAATCAGTTTACCCCTTTTCAGGGCTTTTTAAGCCCCATGAGTAAAGCTTCAGGCTGGTAATTAGGTAAATGAAAACCCATAAACACGAATTTTACTTTCTGGTAAGACAGAATGATGGCTCTTGCTGGATCATCTCATCCACCATTTCTTTTAACCACAGTTCTGTTACCATCACTGTGGTCATGCGCATTTAATTACCTTTAAATACAAGGCATATCTAAATTGAACAGCAGGATCAATGAAACGTGAAATGTAAGTTTGTCAGCTGCTTGGAAGGTACAGGCAGCTGGTATGGTGAAAAGAAAGGCAATGAGATATATAGGCAAGACTACAGAGCTTGGGTGTGCCAAACCAAGGATGAAAGCCCCATTCATTCATGAGCCTCACTGTGGGTGGTCTTGGGTGCTGCTGTTACCAATCATTCAGGCATTGGGAGAAAAGCTCCCATGAACGCCTTGAAAAAGGAGTGGGATCACAGTGCTACAGTTCAGTAAATGGGAGCAAGAGAAGACAAAACCTGTGGCCTTAGAAAGACACCCAAAAGCCACACCCATTGTGCAGAGGGGATGGAGGAGTACAGCCATTGGCCCTTCCAAACATAAACCACAAGGATATAGTCAAGGAAAAGAGAATACCAGGGTTTTGAAGTTTGCTTTCCAGTTAGAAATAAAACAAAAATAATTCCATCATGGAGATTCTCTCAAGGAAAATCTCAAGCTGAAACATGTAATGGATTCTGTGAGAACTACTAAAGAACTGCTGGCTACTGAGAACTGCTAAATCACAATGTGATGAAGCAGGTCTTGTGATGAAAAGCAACTAAAAGCACTTAATAAGAAACAAAGGAATATGTAGAAAAGGGGGAAGCCAAAACAAGTTCATAATTTTAATATATACTCATATTTTATTGGATGAATTTCAATTATTGAATCCTTAGGACATGAATGAAGTGCTTGAAAAGGTCTGGCTGACCACCTGCATTCTCGACCCTTGTCCTTCGTGGCTCATTGCACAAGCCAAGAATGGAGTATGTCCCTGGCTCTGGGAGGTGGTGAATGCCTCTCTAGGGAAGGGGCTGGTCCCACCTCCATTCTGAGGAAGGCTAACCTGGATCCAGAGACTGTTAAAAACTTTTGGTCCGTTGCCAACACCCCCTTCTTGGGCAAGGTGCTCGAGCGGGTGGTGGCAGTGCAACTCCATCCACTCTTGGAGGAAACCAACCATCTAGATCCATTTCAGTCTAGTTTTGTGGCTGGTTTTGGTACTGAAACTGCCTTGGTCACCCTGTGGGATGACCTCTGCTTGGAACAGAACAGGGGAGTGCACTCCTGTTCATTCTCCTGGACCTCTTGGCAGCTTTCAATGCCACCAACCATGGTGTCCTTCTGAGTTGGGAGTCAGGGGCACTGCTTTACAGTGGTTCTGCTCCTACTTGGTTAATCATGTCCAGAAAGTGGTGCTGGGGGAGTGTAGCTCTGCACCATGGCTGCTACACCATGGAGTGCAGCAGAGCTCTAAACTGTCCCCCAAGCTCTTTAACATCTGCATGAAACCGCTGAGAGGTCATCCAGATGTTTGGGCTGAACACTGTTACCAGTACACTGCTGACACTCAAGCTCTACCTCTCCTTGCCACCTAATCTAGGTGAGGTGAAGACAGTTCTGAACCAGTGCCTGAGCAAGGTGATGGACTGGATGCAGGTGAATAACTGAAACTTAATCCAGTTAAGATGAAGGTTCTACTGGTAGGTGGGTCTTCTGTCCAGAGAGAGGATATTTGGCCTGTCCTTGACAGGGTTGCACTCCCCCTAAAGGACAGGATCCAGAGTTTGGGGGTTCTTCTGGATGCAGAGTTGTCCCTGGAATACTAGGTGGACACCATGGCCACAAGTGCCTTCCATCAACTCTGTTTAATCCATCAAATGCACCCGATTTGGACAGACAGGACCTAGTGACAGTGGTCCATGCACTGGTAACTTCACACTTGGATTATAACAGTCCAGAAGCTTCAGCTGGTTCAAAATGGGGCTGCACACCTGTTAGGTGGTACTTCCAAGGTGGGATCATGTGACACCTAGCCTTTATCAACTCCACTAGCTTCTGGTTGATTTCCAGCCCTGCTTTAAGATGCTTACAATGGTACATAAAGCCCTAAACAGCTTAGGGCCTGCATATCTGCAGGAATGCCTTCTCCCATATATACCTGGCTGATCCCAAAGGCCAGCACTCCTTCTTCAGGAGCCTTCCCTCCAGGAAATAATGAGAGTGGCTACTGGGGGTGGGGGGGGGAGGTCCCTCTCTGCTGTGGGGCACCAATTATGGAACCTCATAGCTCTCCAGAGAGGTGTGTCTGGCACTGATACTTTTTGGTGGAAGGCCAAAACCGTTTTTTTCTCCACATTTCAATCATTAACATGCTTTGTTCTGTTTATTTAATTATTTATTTGAATTAATTTAATTATTTAAATGCAATGTTACTGTTGTGTTAAGCAGAGCAGCAATCATATGGCCATCATTAATATGTGGGTGCAGTAAGTCTAAGAGGTGGGTAGGTTGGCGGCAAATAG
Organism: Varanus komodoensis; assembly: GCF_004798865.1. NCBI lineage: Eukaryota > Metazoa > Chordata > Lepidosauria > Squamata > Varanidae > Varanus > Varanus komodoensis. The sequence continues at coordinate 1,388,896 of NW_025336664.1, read as the reverse complement.
ATTTATTGAGGTATTTTATAATGACCGTGTAGTTGTGTTTGTTTCATTATTTTTAATGATGGTATTGCAAACGGTGGCTTTTCTGTAAACCATTCTCGGAGCCATGTATGGCTGTTGAACAGTATAGAAAAGTAATAAATAAGTAATTCTGGGTGACATAAGCCTAATACTTAATACTTATACTAAGTTGGGCTGCATAATTTCCATAATCAATGCTAAGACGAAAACCTATCATGTAAGGTCAAAGAGTTATCTGAGTAATGAGAAGATTATATAATTATCATGTTCAAGGTCAGAGGTTTATCTGGATTTTTCTTATTTTCTTGTTGTTGGTTGAAAGCTGTTCAGTTATATGTGTTTTTGTTGCTTGTTTATGTTTCTATATAAACGTAGAAATAGTTCAAATAGTTGTTCATCTTTGCAAACTGCCAAGAGGTTCCACTATTGGGCAGCACAGAAATATAATAAATGAAGTGAAATCTGAAACTTGGCAGATGTCAACTCAAAGGGAAAAAAATGTACATCTTTTATTCTGGTTTGGAGGCAATGATTTGGAGAGGAAATTTATCTGAGGTGAAAGAGATGAAGTAACCATTTTCAGAATATAGAAAGGTGAATATAGAAAGGTGAAAGAAATGGAGAAAACCCACCATTCATCAGAGCCTCAAGAAAAGTTTAGGAAGGAACCTGTTCAAGCCACCACAAAGATCGATTACATATGCATACCAAGAAGGACTTCATGCATAACAAGCCAATGGAAAGAAGTTCCTGAACCTTCTTTGCAATGTTTTGTGTGTCCCCTCTTGAGACCCTGAGCTATGCTTTGTCTGGAAAGCTTGTAAGGATCTAGAACAAAGTACATTGACCTCCTTCTCTCCTCATCTGTGGGACAACCTTCACAGTGAACCAATACGTTGCAGTTTCATTGTACATTGTACAATTTATTAAGTACATTGTACTTAATAAATAAATATATTTATTACCACTACAGTATTTATAGGGCAGCTTGCAAGGTTCTTCTCTCCATTTTATCCCTACAATAACCACCCTGTGAGGGAGGCTGAGCTGAGAGTCTGGTGACTGCCTCAAAGTGAGCTTCGTGGCTGAGTAGGCCTAGAACCCGGATCTCCTGAATCACAGTCCAGCCCTCTAACCCAGCCTTTCTCAACCAGGGTTCCCGGAACTCGAGGGTTCCACAAAAAGTTTCTGGGAGTTCCACAAAAGACTATGAAATAAACAAACGAAGGTTTTGTTTTCACATCTATGCATGTGTTTATAATATAAACACACATGCACACCACACTTTTGAAAGATCATTTCAAAAATCTTAGTGGCATAACAACAACATAATACCATATCCTCTTGCTACTCCTCCCCTAGCTCCTGTGGGAGGAAGGATGGGGGTACCCTTATGTTCAGTGAGGCATAAGATGCCATCTCCTGATTGGCTGTTAGGATATCCTTGCAACCACCCCTTAGTGGTAAGAAAGAGTCTTGACAAGTTTATGATGCTTTGCAAAATGGCAGTGGTGGAGTAGCTTTTAGTGAAAACAAGTGAAGCAGTGCCTTTTGCAGGAGGCAAAAGCAACAGCAAGCAGCATTTCAAGTTACGATTTTCTGCCTCCAGCCCAAGTTGACCAAAGCCTCTTTGAACTGACCCTCAGAACTGAGAACATAGTTGGCCACCCTCCTCTTTGGGCTGTCAAGACCGCAGCTGTTCAGGGTTCTTTATGTCATGAGGGGATGGGGCCATCCCCCGCACCATGGAATTGGTCACCATCATCAGATAGGTGCCTATGGTGAAATCGCTCAGTCCCTGCTCACTGACCATGGTGGACACATGATCGGCATTTGTGGGCTGCAGGTTTATTTTCAGGAAAATCTAGAGAAGTGGTTGCAAGAATAGCATGGCACTGATGGCACTTTTTGACCCAGATGGGCATCATGTAAATGACAAACCCATCATTCTGCATCATCCTGGGCCAGAGGGGGATCATGCCCAAATAGAGGACTGGGGGGTGTCTGTATTCCCCCAGCCTCTTCTGTGGTCATATTAAATCTGGGACTTACTTTTATACTAATGTTTATGCAGGGGTTCCCTGAGACATGAACATTATTTCAGGGGTTCCTCCAAGGTAAAAAGTTTGAGGAAGGCTGCCTAACCATTATATCTGGGAAAGTCTTAGTGTCTCTGCTGTTCCTCTGTCTACCTTACAAAGAACACTTTTCTGGTCCCCTTGTACCTTTTGACACCTAGAGTAAAGGATCCAATATTGCTAGGCAATGCTTCTCTCTATTTTGAGAACTTCCCGTTTCTGGGCCAGCTACACCAGATGGACAGAAACCTGTCCTCTAACAGAACAGAGTCAAGACCACATTGGGAAACGGTTCCCATAGCAAAACTGACAAAAATGTTCCCATCATTGTGTTCCAGAGCAGCTGAATTCCTAAACACAGAGAAGTAGCTTGCAGAAATGTACAGAAAGGATGTGCATAAGACAGCCGAATCCAGTACTGAATTTGGTTAATTCAGAAACTTTGAAAAGATGTTTGAATAGAAGGGGGGCTCTTCTGATGAACTAAAATTGCACTCCCCCACACTGCACCAAAGTATAAAAAAAAACCTGTCCATTTCAGGAATGGTAATCTACAAATATATCTGCTATAATAAATATGTGAACATTTAAGGAGCTATAAGACCCTTCTGTTGTTTTCAAGCAACAGAATAAAATTGGTACTCCCCTGCGGAAGTTGCTGCCTAAACTCTTTATATAAGAAAGTTGCCAAGTAAATTGGATTGGGTGGGAAAGGGGTGTAGCTTTGTGAGTGACAGGAGCTTCTAATTATAGTGAATGGTGTTATAAGGGCTCTTTATTCTTGTCGTGTGCTGGGAGGAAAGTTGAAGTAATATATCACAAGATCATTTCAGTGTTCAGTAGTCTTTGAATGTTCTCCCTCCTAGGAGTGTGAGCTTTAAAAGGGGGTTGTTGAATACTGTGGAACTTGGGAGGGCATCCTTGGAGAATGATGGATGTGAAGTCCTCTCTGACTACGGCCAAATTATCAGAAAACAAAATATCTATCTACTGTTTTTTATCAAAGTTATTCTGCACCTAGCCTTCTGACATACTCAAGATTTATTGTGGAACAGCATCTCCATAATGCATGCCAATTGCATATAAATTGTCCTCAAAATCTGGGGGGGCGGGGGGGAGAAGTGGATCACCTCCCCTGCAAAAAAAAATCAAAGGCTCCCTTTCAGCAAAGACGCATCCTTTTGAAATGTTGCAGGTCCTTAGCTAGGATCATCTCTATGTTGCAAGACATTTTCATGAAAACTGCTGGCAAAAAATGTAGAGGGTTGGATCCAACACCTCTTGAAAAGCCCCAAAAGTAAATGTTGCTCTTGAAGGAGACACCTGCATCTATTCCTCTGAAACTCAGCAGGGTTCATATGCTCAGTATGGACAATTCTGTCAAAGAGAAATGAGTACTTGTTTTAAGCTTCCATATAGCCTGAAGTGCCTGAACCTGACTAACCTTGGAAGCTAAGCAGGGTCAGGTCCAGTTGAAATCTGGATGATGTGAATTAATATTGTAAACTGCTCAGAGAACTTTGACTACAGGCAGCATAGAAATGTTAACAGCAACAACAACAACAACAACAACAACAACAACAACAACAATGTATTGATTTCCAATGTTAGTGAGGAGCATCCCCAAAGCTTTTGATTTATGATTAAAAATTCAGATTCAAATGAGGAGGTCTTCAACATTGGCAACATCACCAGATCATGATTTCAGCAAAATATTTTGGCCAGTGAGCACCTCAAATATAGAAAGATATACGTCCCAAACATGCATAGTGAGACCATGTGTGGAAGTTTTCAGGCATGAGACTAGTTATTTTGCATTGTTTTAACCACAGGATCCTCTTGGCAAGGGCTGAGCAACAAGGGTCACAATATCCCTCCCTATGCTGAATTTATGTATGAATATGAATAATAAAAAAGTCAATGGCATAAGCAATGCAAGGCATATGACATTAACTTACTTGCAAATATACCCATAGGTAGGCAATCCCATGTACATGGCATGTCACTTCAAACCACTGTAAACTACCAGCAACCGTATGTTCCGTGTATAATTATATGTAAAATTTTACCAAGTTTCAGGCAGTCTTTGACTTATGGTGTTACACAGAGCTCTTTGGTCCTCGAAGTGGGAGCGTAGCCTCGCTGCTTCTCATAGTGCCTGGGAGGCCATGCGTTATCATATAGCAACACCTGCCTCAGAGAAGATCATCATTCTTTAGCTCTGGAGGTGGTAGGATGGAGGGAATCAAAGCTTCGAGGAGGGCTGTAGGGCCTCTTTAAAGACAGGCAGATGGTGATGAATCTATTGGAGCTTTAATGCTTGCCAGCTAATGAAGTCCCTTAAAACCACACATTCAAAATAGGCTTTTGCAGCAAATCAGTATGCTGAAAAATCACCAAGCTGCTTTATCATTTCAAAGGGGAAAAACGGCTTCCCCTCACGGTACTGCGCTGCACACCCACTCACATACAGAGGCGCTGCCTTTTAAGCTATTATCTCGCGAACACGTCTATGCTGACTCCCTGGAGTGAGACTGACACCTCAGGGTTTAAGGACTGGCCCATAAATATCAAACATCTCTATTGAAGCGGCCACAGCAAACCACTCAGTCTGCACTAAATTCAGGCCCAGCAGCAACACACAGGAAACCTTTGCTATTGCCGCTGGGATGCTCTGTGTTCTGTGCTGGATTGGCTTGTGAAATGCCACTGTAAGGGGCCCAATTACATCCAGACAGAGCCCACTGCATGCCAGACGCAGTCCCGCACGCCAATCAGCCCTTGTTGCTGAAGCTAGGGCTTCGCAGAAGCAGTTTTTTCCAGTGGTAAGCCAGACTGAGAATTCAGAGGGAGGTGAACAACAGTATCTTATGACCGAGACTTTCGCCAGAGGCTGTTGAGCATCCTAGAAAAAGCTTTCACCTTGGAAAGGGGGGGGGGAGCAGGGATTTCATCAAAACAGTCATGGGGGAGGAAATAGAAGAGAGAGCAGCAGGAGAAAGCACAGGCCACCAAAGTTCAGATCAACAACGTGATGTACCAGGGTACAGGAACAGACACAAAACAAAACAGTGATGAGATTATCTGCAAGCTTAACCCGGCTAGATAGTTTCATCAATAAGATGATGACAATGGATGGGGTGTTGAATGTTATACAAGAATGAGAGGCATTGAGCAGCAAAACAATTCACAAAGGGTTGTGCGTGCACACATGGGGGGGGGGAGAGAGAGAGAGAGAGAGAGAGAGACTGACTGACTGACTGACTGACTGACTGACTGTGTGAATGTCTAGGGCAGAGACATGAGAGGAATCATTCTGTATCTCTTGGCCTTGTACAAGGTATTGGGCAGGTTTGAAATGGGCAGATGTTTACTTGAATGGCTGAAAACACATGAGCAGGAGCCATTCCTATCCCCTTGGAAAATTCACCAGTGCTGGGCCTCAGTTCAGCTGGCAAATTGGGGACTCAGAAGTATCACCACTGCTGTGGTTTTACAGCTGCTCACATCAAGGAGTTGCTTTCAGTTCTGAAACAGTACAAGCAAAAAAGCCACATCACCCTGGTTTGGGCTGTAGCAATGGCAGCACCTGCCTTATGATCTTCAGAGGGTCCTGTCTGGCATGCATCTTTCAGCCACAGTCACTTCTCCTCATCAACAGAGTCCAACATGGAAAAACGGCTGAGCACCGAGAAGTAGCAAGGACAGGAGGAAACTAGCGGTGACTCGGAGGGGGACACAGAAGGGAGCAAGATGGCAGGATTGAAAACCAGTAGCAAGTCATTGCTGTTTCACCTGTGATGCTGGAGCCAGGCTGTGCTCCTGAACTAGAGCAGGAACCCAATCCAGTCACTGGACACTTAGGGCCTGGGGCTTTAGCTCTACCAGCTTTTCCATCTGAATGCAGGCTGGAGGAGGAGTATATTCCCTATTGGCCATATCTGTAAAATGAGTCCTGATGGAAGCTTCCAATTTATAGGCTGGGGCTGTGAGAACTGAGCAGGAGGGAATTCAAAAGGGAAGGGATCTTCAGGCTGAGGTGCCACCCAGGCTGAGACACGACCTGAGAAGGGTTGAACAGGGATGACCTGTGCGATGCAGCACTAGTTTACAGGCCAGATTCCCCCCAGTCAGATAAATCAATAGAAGGCAGCCCCTTCCCTCTATTTAACCCATTGCACAGGCTGGCAAACCTTTGCTGAGAGCAACATCTTAATGCTTCGGAATATTTTCTTGCCCGACTTCTCTTAAGTCTTGTATTTTTGGCGCTCACTTGCACCATATTGCTGGGGTTCTGGCTCTGTGTGAATCCTGGCCTTGGGTCTATCTCTTGAACCAAGCAATGTGCTGATGGCTTCTGACTAGGCAGTTTGATCTATTGGAGGTCATAAATTCTGTGAACTGCCACAAACACTGGGAAGCTGATCAGCCAGATCTACTGCAATAGGACGACTCTCTATTAGCTGTGATTAGGGTCAATTTGCCAGAAAGTCAGACAACTTCCCCACACTCACCAAAAGGAAGGCAGATAATGTTCCATGTAGGGATTTTGTCAATTTGCATAGATGGACTGTTTGTGATAGCACTGCACTGGGTAGAGGGAGGACAAGTGATTAGTTTCAATTCAGTGCTTAAGGTGTTGGCTTATTAAAAAAATCAATACCCTTAAAGAAAGCTCTGCCTTGGCAGTGTTTTGGATGGTACTCTGGGCTTATGGCCAGTGCTGGAAGGGTATTTGAAAACCACATGCCCCCATGCTCTGATTCTGCCATCTTCCATTGAGCCAAATCACACCCTGCCCCTCACTTACCTCAAGTTACCATGCTTATTTTCTTGCCTACCAAGAATTCTTAGATGAAAAGCCCATACCTCTCTGCACATTGACCTGGAATTGCCAGTTGCCTCACCAAACGCAACAGAATATGCTTTTCGGTTGACATATGCTTGATTGCACTGCAAAAGTATTTAAGATGTTCTTGATTTTGTTTAAAGTGTGTGTATCACACTTTTATTTAGACAGATGTATAACTACAGGCCTGGGTAATCGGTAAAAAGGGTAATTATGGAAAGCATGCAGTGGGAGAGATTACCTGTTGCCTGGACATATAACTTTGTTTACTGGCATTCCTGAACTGAAGGACCCCCTCCCTTTAAAAAAGAGCGTTCACAGAGCATCTTTCCTTCAGTCACACATAACTGCAAGCCAGTGTTAAATAAGTAATGCCATGCTTCTTGCCACCAGCTTTTAGTCTAGCTACATAGTTACAGATGCCCAGTTTATATTCTGTTTTTAAGATATATTACCCAACTGTGGAGTTGCTTACCCTAACATATGTAGCAGCAATTGTAAAGCATGGAGTGGAGGGTGGGGGGAGTTATTCACTGCATATTTCACAGTGGAAATAACATCATACATCACATTCATGCAGCACATTTCAAGGGTTCAGAGTGCACTGTGTAAAGTATATTTGCAATCCTTACAATCAGCTCTGCTTGGAAGGTCACATTGAGCAGACACAGCAAGGGGCTCAATCCACACACGGGCGCAGATAAGGGGATGGCATTCCAGCCACCACTGTCTCTTTAGCAGCCAGCAAGCAGCAGTTTGTCAGGCAGAGAACCTTGTGATTCTTGCAGAGGGGAGGGGGTGTTGAAGGAAGGGATTTATAAAATCATTCTCCTTTTCCATAGTGTGTGTGTGTGTGTGTGTGTGTGTGTGTGTGTGTGTGTGTGTGTGTGTAACACAGGCAAGACACAGAGAGACTTGGGAGGACATAACTGGATGGATACCCGTTTATTAAATTTATTTATGTTATCCTTCATTGTATTTTATCTATGTGAGCCGTCCTGAGGTTTTTGCAACAGGACAGCATACAAGCAAGCAAGCAAGGACAGACAGACAGACAGACAGACAGAAAGAAAGACCATCTTTTGTTTCCTATTTGAAAGAGACTAGCTGTGCAGCATTCTTGAGAGCCCCCTGCAAGCACAGAGGAGAGGACAGGAAGCCTGTGCAGATGTACTGGGTGGGGGTGTTGTATGTACAGGTGGGTGGGTGGGGGGTGTGAGTGAGGGAGAAAGAGGGTGATTAGCTGGGGATGGTACTGAGGTGATTTGCGTGTGAAAGAAATCTGGAGAGACACCATTACCTACTCTGCCCCAGACAGCAAGACAGATTGGGCTGGGGGCACCTGCAATGGAACAAGGAAGTCAGAGCTTCAGGAGGTACAGCATGCACTAGCAATGGAGGCAACAGAGATGTCTAACCTCCCATAGTCATACCCCGTTGCCCCCGGGAGCCATTCTACCGGCTCAGAACTCTGCTACTTCACTCTGCTCCATGCACACAGGAATCCCCAGCCCATCTCAGTTGACCAGCGCTTTTCAAAATGGTAACAAATCTCTTGTTCTTCAACTGGAAATGGCAGGGATTCTGGCCAAGTGCCAATGGAAAATGTCCACAGGAACAGCGACCCCATCATGAGGAATGCAACATGAGCAGTGCTTATAAATCCTCTGACATCCAAAATATCAACTACAGACAGTCCACGGGTTATGAATGCCTAAGCTATGAACAGCCCATACTTCTTGTTGTTGTTAGTCGCGAAGTCGTGTCCAACCCATCGCGACCCCATGGACAGCATTCCTCCACCATCCTAAGCTCACACCCACTGCCCCAGTGACTCCATCCAGCCACCTCATCCTCTGCCGTCCCCTTCTTCTTTTGCCATCTATTGTTCCCAGCATTAGGCTTTCCTCCAGGGAGTCCTTCCTTCTGTTTAGGTGGCCAAAGTATTTGCGTTTCATCTTCAGGATCTGGCCTTCTAAAGAGTAGTCAGGGTTGATCTCCTCTAGGACTGACCGGTTTGATCACCCTGCGGTCCAAGGGATTCACAGGAGTCTCCTCCAGCACCACAATTCAAAGGCCTCAGTTCTTCAGCGCTCAGCCTTCCTTATGGTCCAGTTTTCACAGCCATACATTGCAACTGGGAAAACCATAGCCTTGACTATACGCACTTTTGTTGGCAGGGTGATGTCTAGATTTGCCATAGCTTTCCTCCCCAGGAGCACGCGTCTTTTAATTTCTTGGCTGCAGTCCCCGTCTGCAGTGATCTTGGAGCCCAGGAAAATAAAATCTGTCACTACCTCCATTGCTCCCCCATCTACTTGCCAGGAAGTGAGAGGACCGGATGCCATTATCTTAGTTTTCGTAATGTTGAGTTTCAAGCCTACTTTTGTACTTTCCTCCTTCACCCGCATCAAGAGGCTCTTTAGTTCCTCTTCACTTTCTGTCATTAGAGTGGTATCATCTACATATCTGAGGTTGTTGGTATTTCTCCCAGCAATCTTAATTCCAACTGGTGATTCATCTGGCCCCGCCTTTCTCATGATGTGCTCTGCATATAAGTTCAATAGGCAGGGCGAGAGTATACAGCCTTGCCAAACTCCTTTCTCAATTTTGAACCAATCAGTGGTTCCGTGTCCCGTTCTCACTGTTGCTTCTTGACCCGCATATAAGTTTCTCAGGAGACAAATAAGATGGTCTGGTACTCCCATCTTTTAAGAATTTGCCACAATTTTTTGTGATCCACAACAAATTCTTATCTCTTCTAGTTATTCTCTGGAATTCTGCATTCATTTGGGTATAACCTTTCTCTTTCCCCCTGCCTTTCACTTCCCTTCTTTCCTCAGCTATTTGTAAAGCTTCATTTTGCTTTCTTGCATTTCTTTTTCTTTGGGATAGTTTTAGTTGCTACCTCTTGTACAATGTTGGGATCCTCCGTCCATAGTTCTTCAGGCACTCTGTCTATCAGATCTAATTCCTTAAATCTATTGGTCATCTCCACTGTATATTCATCAGGGATATGATTTAGGTCATACCTGAGTGGCCTCATGCTTTTCCCTGCTTTCTTCAACTTAAGCCTAAATTTTGCAACAAGAAGCTCATGATCTGAGCCACAGTCAGCTCCTGGTCTAGTTTTTACTGACTGTATAGAGCTTCTCCATCTTTGGCTGCAGACCACACAGTCAATCTGATTTCTGTGTTGAACATCTGGTGAGGTCCATGTGTAGAGTCGTCTCTTGGGTTGTTGGAAAAAAGTGTTTGCTATGACCATCGTATTCTCTTGACAAAATTCTACCATCCTGTGCCCTGCTTCATTTTGTACTCCAAAGTCAAACTTGCCTGTTATTCCGGTTATCGTTTGGCTTCCTACTTTAGCATTCCAATCCCTCATGATGATAAGGACATCATTTTTTGGTGTTAATTCTGGAAGGTGTTGTAGGCCTTCATAGAACTGGTCAACTTCAGCCTCTTCAGCACCAGTGGTTGGGACATAGACTTGGACTACCGTGATGTTGAATGGTTTGCCTTGGATTTGAACTGAGATCATGCTGTCATTTTGGAGATTGTATCCCAGTACTGCTTTTCCTACTCTTTTATTGACTATGAAGGCCACTCCATTTCTTCTGAGGGATTCAGTATACCAGGCAGTAGTATACCTGATGGTCATCTGAATTAAATTCACCCATTCCTGTCCATTTTAGTTCACCGATTCCTAAGATGTCGATGTTCAGTCTTGTCATCTCTTGTTTGACCACATTCAGCTAGCCTTGATTCATGGATCTTACATTCCAGGTTCCTATGGAGTACAGATCTTTGCAGCATCGGACTCTCCTTTCACCACCAGATACATCTGCGACTGAGTGTCCTTTCGGCTTTGACCAGTCGCTTCATTCTTTCTGACGCTACTAGTACTAGCCCTCTGCTCTTCCCCAGTAGCACATTGGACACCTTCCGTCCTGAGGGGCTCATCTTCCGGCGTCATATCTTTTTGCCTTTTGGTACTGTCATGGCAAAGATACTTGAGTAGGTTGCCATTTCCATCTCCAGCCCGTACTTACAAACTGCAATTAAGCTGATTAAGTTAAAAATTGCTGCAGGAAATAGTGACCACCATAGAGAGAGAGGAAGCAAAAGGGGAGAGGAGGCGGCCTCAGAAGCATGCTTCCTGCCCCACCTGTCTGGAGAGGGAAATCTCTCTAGCATTTCCTTGCTGCAAAGAGGCAACCCTGGTGAGCTGGGGGCAGGGGGAACCTAGAAATATTCACGGTTTTTCCACTTTCATGTGTGTCCTATGCCCCTAACCCCTGTGAAAGGGGTCAACTATACATGATCCGATTTACATGCAAATTCAACATAAAGACGAATTTCCATTTTCTTAGGAACGGAACTTGTTTGGAAGCAGGGGTCTGCCTGTACTGAAATACAGGACACCATCTGAAGAAGTTTGATCCAGAGAGAGACAGTAGGCTTCTTCTCATACTGTCTGAATTGATACATGGATTGCACTGGTACCAGGATCAGTTCTAGAGGTGCAAGTAAATGCCTAGATCTTTATTTCTACTTAGTGAGCCAAAGTTTCCAGTGCACAGGTGGAGTAGAGGGCTGGGGGTTCTGGAAACAAGGCCAGACCAACCATCTAAGGTTTGTTAGTGGGTGGTAGGTCCTTGAAGGTATACTGGTGAAGATTTAACTGAGAACTTGAAGCAAATGAAGAGAGACAATTCAGATGTTCATACACACGTAGAAACCAAGTGTCAAGATAACTCTCTTCACATACGCAGTGGGGGTTAGGATACCTCATTCCAAGTCAGTGGTTTTGGCATATGTTCAAATATAAATGGGTTGCTATCCCAAATGGCCCTACTGCTTCTAAATCAATCAGACATATAGCTTTTAACATCATAACTGTATAAGGTAGCACTCAAGATGCTGGATCTTCACAGAATGTTCACTGGACATTCCAAATCATGAACTACCATCATAGGAAGTATAAAAGTTGCACTGACTGCAGTTACTCTTCTAAGAAAGAGAATAATTCCTCCATGGAGAACACACTAGATCTGAACCTGGAAAATCTACCAAGCCAGCAGGCATTATATGGTGCATTTCTTCTGGGTTCTGCCTCCTTTCTGAGAACTAAGAACATCAATATTTTAATAATTCAAATTTCCTTTAAGCTGGCAAGAAAACTGATATCTCATTTCTTGGGATGAGTTCTATGACTTGAGCCTAACTGCATGGAACTATTTTTATTGATCCTATTTTTCCAGGGGATGCTATTTGCTGTAGTGCCATTTCAAAGAAGTAATTGCTTGCTTCCAGCCTAGATTCTGGTGAAAATAAATGAAAGCACAAGACACCATATAAACCGTGGAGGTATTAAAACATCCAGATGAGATTCCTGTGAACAAACAGGGTTCTTGCTCTTCGAATCATGAAACAAATCCAAACTCAACTATGCTGACCGTTTCTTTTTAAACCCTCCTTCAGAGAGGATTCTAAGGATGCATGCAAAGACACATGTGGATCAGGACTTGCTGTGTTTCCATTTTTTCCCCTGCAAAGAAGAGCATTTAAAAATAATGATGATTGTAAACTGCCCAGAGAGTGTGAACTATTGAAAAGAAAGTAAATAAATAGAGATCAACAGGCTGCTTATGGAAAGAAAGGAAATGTGACTTGATGACATTGTCAGTTTCTAGGCAATCAATGCAGTACATGGTTGTCTCTTACAGCAAAAGTACAAAACCAGTTTTTCCTGGATTGGATCCAGCAGAGAACAGTGCATGCATAACATGTGCTTCAAGGTCCCTGCAAGGAACAAATTGCTTCTAGACACAGACCACTTGTGCACAGACACAAAAGTTCAGAAATGCAGGGATAAATATTGATGTGCAGGAGGTCATTGTGACATGCCCATAGCTGTGCTCCAAAAGAGAATCCTAAATTGTAGGCAGCTGCTTTGAATGGCATCAACAAACCGGTTCCAGGAAATGCTTAGAAATGCCAAAAAGATCCCTACATGGTGTCTCTCTCCAGATATCTCTGGCATTTACACTGGCACCCCATGGCACTTCAGATTATCTGACTGGCAACATGATGCTCAGTGTGCCCTTCCTGAGTCACCCATCAGCATCCTTTGTAGCTAGTGCTTTGTTTTAGCTAATGCAACACTCTAGCCCTCACAAGTATAAGTGGAAACACTAGAAAGGGTAGTGGGGGCAGTAAAATGGACACAACAAAACATTTCCCTGCTAGCAAAGAAAGGAAGATCGTGGGGAAAGACACACTGAAAAGAAATCCTTTGAGGAAACCCTAACAAAGAGAATGAAGAAGGATCATCTTGACAAGGATCCTTGCTTTTTCCCTTCCTCTCCATGAGCTACAACAAATACTTCAACAGTCTGATGTCTTGCACTTTTCTTTATGACACCCGGCCATGTCTTTTGAGCCAATGTTGCTACAGGGCACTTTGGCAAGAGAGAGGCAATGTGACTTTGAATGCAGAAATTCAGAATAAGACATCCTAAACAATGTGCCATGTGATAATTATGTGGGAAAAGACCAATCTGTTTAAGACAGACTCTAGCTTATCAATATCCCACAGCACACCAAGGCCATGTCACCAAGGACTTTATTTATTTATTCTAAGATATACATCCCATCAATCAGGACAAAGTATGACCTTTATGGTGACTCATGACTCATCCCACTCCCTACTCTCTTCATGATTCAGATTCACAATATGTGGGACAACTGGCAGATAAAGCAAGAATTCAGGTCTGATGTCAGTGATTTTTCTCAGTCAAAATGCAAGAAACAAAACTCACCATTTGATGCAAGAAACAAAACAAAACTCACCATTGTCAGTGCCATCGATCTCAATAGCAACCCTCTGATCCCTAGGACAGGACAGGACAGGGCCAGGACAGGAGAGGGCCAGGGCTGGGGGAAGGGGAAGGGGAAGGGGAGAGAAGGGAGCAAGAGACTGGAACAGAAAAGTAAGACAAACCAAAGACACTATGTTTCAGGGGTGGGGGATGTTTTAAAAAATATCCCTTTGAATGATGCAATAAAGCACAACTTAAGCCTGGCCATGGGGATTCCTCACTACCAAGCAACCAGCTGAACTCCCAAACTAATCACACAGTTATTTGCAGAAAGCAGATAAGACATACATAAAAGATGAGTTTCAAATACAGAATTTCTCTCACCTCCCAAAAGTAATTTTAAGAACGTGTTGCACATAGTTATGTTGCACTCAGGGAAACAGGACTGTGGAGGGTCACTAATCACAGCAAGAGCAACTCTTTACAGGTATTTACCAAAACATGTGGAAAACAAAGGTGCAATGAGAGAGGTGCTGCAAGAGTGAAGAAAAATTCCAATAATATGGATGAAAATTCCCCCCAAAGAGCCACTGATAAAAGCTAATGTGGAATTGTATAGGTGTGCCTGTGGGTAACAATGGCTCTGAACAGGTGTGGAGAGATGCATAAAAATATAAGACGGAGTTTTTTGTTCTTTTGCAAATATCCTCCAAGTCTGAAATGACAATATTCACAGCAAAAACTGAGCCTGATGAACTTGCAGTGCAGCACTGGGAAAAAGTGAACACAGAACAAAGGAAGCAATGGGAGAAAAGAAACATCGGAAATCTCTACCACATACCACCAGGTGATGTGAAATGGGCTGTTTATGATAAAGAAAAGGATAGCACAAGAATGCAACTTCTTATGAGTTGTGCTCAGGTCAGCACTGGGAGCAAACATTCAGCATTCGTAAGACGAAAGCAGAAAGGAAGACGTAGCAGAGTGGCTCTGATTGATATGCTCCTTATCGGAAAGCTACACCTGTTTTATACACTCTCTGTTCCTTCAAAGAGCAATACAGCTCCCAAATGTTTTTCAAATTGGATTGTCTTTGGTGTCAATATTTAAAACATTTCAAAATAAGATAACCCTCCTCATTCAATTACTTTATGCCTACATTTCAAAATAAAACAGAGCAACCTTGACAAGTGCAAGTCCAGGAACGCGGAAATGTTCTAGATTCCATCTCAAAATGAAAAATGCATGCCTCTGGCCGTTTCTTTTGTTCTCCTCCTGAAGTCCAATCAAAAACAAATGGTGGAGGTCCCAAACTTTTGTGGAATTCCATTTTTGAGCATTACACACTATGAAATAGGGACCCCCGTGTCTTCTTCACATGAAGGGGACATCAACAACTTACTAAAAAGTGGGGGTGCACTCCTGGTGTGCACAGTGTGTTAAAATTTAAGTCAGTAACTGCACTGATGAAATATCTGAATTGCTGTGCAAACCTTTACAATGCAGAGCAGACACCTGGTATCTAGCAACAACTGGCAGGATGCTGAATGACTGCCAAATGAGTGGCCTTCCCCTGCCCCTGCTGCACATTTCTTTCCGTGATGCTTGGAGTGCTCAAGTGCACAGAAATGCAACAGCTCTGCAAGCCAAGGGGGACTACCGCAAACAAGAAACAAATATTGGCATAAAACATGAGCTGAAGATGATAGCAAGTGCAGGCAGGGTGAGAGAAACACTTGGATCTGAAACCAGCCGTTCCGTGCTTCAGGCTGAGAGAATGTAAATCAGACTTTCCTGCCCTGGTGCCCTGCAGAGGTGTTTCATTACAACCCTTATTACCCCGAGCCAGCATGCTGACTCACTTGGTGTGGCAGGAGTTGTAATCAAACATATAGGGAACTGCTATACTTGGGACTGTTTTAGTTGGCAGCTGCTAATTTAAAGGAAATGGTTTGAAAATGAAACTTGAAAAAATCTAAATTCATTTGCACTTTGTTGGAAGCATCGAATTGGTATGGAAGATCACCCAAGGTCCACACTTGCACACATATTACTTACCTGCACTCAAAGGTCCACAGCAGACAAACATCCAACAGCCCTTTGTGCAAGCACTCAGGGTAAGGCCCCATATTCAGTACAATTAGGAAACAATATTTGTTCAAAGCAGTGGAATTGTAAAAGCTGTACAGTTGCCTAGATATCATAATACTGTCCATCATAAAGCTCCTTGAGGAGGTCCTTGAAAAGGAATTTGCAAACAAGATCTGAAAGCTTTAAAAAGTGTAGTTATACAAATCACTGAGTCCATTAAGTGAATGTCACTGTTTTTAAGTTTGGCAGGAGAAGAAGCTGCCATTTTGCAGAATTAAATTTTTCAAAGATTTACTTTCCAAGGAACTCTGACAAGCAGCTTTCTTAGGATTATATGAGATGAATGTCAATTCCAGTGATTCAAAAAGCAATTACGGTAGAACAGGGCTCCCATCAGCAGTCAGTATCTGAATGTGTTAGCACTTCTTATAAAAGAGAGGGAAAGAACAGAACACTGATTTTAGTCAAAGGCTGTCATCCTGTGCCATATACCACCTGAAGGAAACCCTATTCTAATGTTGTCTTCTATGTCTTAATTTAAAAGGAGCCAAATTAAATTGTGTTGAGATGTGAAGATCAACAAAAGCCAGGAGAATCTGCTACCACCACAATAACATGAAGAGAAGCTTAGCTAGAAGCTAAGAAAAAAAGAGAGGAAGACCAAGAAACCATGAGAAAAAGGAAAAGGAAAAAAGATGCACATTAAGCAGAGAGATCCAATTCAGTCATACTAATTTTGAAGCCTGAATTTTGCAGAAGGCAAGTGGGCAAAGCTTTCAACAGCTACTCAAGTATCAGAAACCTGAGCTTGATGATATTCCTTCATCTGATGGATTGGTGGGAGAGGAGTATCTAACCTCAACATGATTTGCAGACCTTCTCTGCTTCCAGCTAAGGTTGGAAAAGATGTACATCTTCACCCTACCATTGCCAATGGCACACATTGATCAACTGTATGGCCTTGAATTAGATTTTTTTTTTTGGGCAGAGGGGAGGTTCCTCATGTCTAGGAGAATACAGAATTATTTTCCGAACCTATATTTTAAGGTCCACCTTGTCTGAAAGTGATGCTCATTTGCATTACAAACTGATGGCGTATAACACACTTTGGGAACTAATCAAGTTTGAAAGGATGACAAAATGCAATTCACTGGGTGAGGGGGCAGCGGGGGCAAAACTGCTAGTTCTGCAATGGCTTGGCCCTCCCAGTCAGCTAAACCCACAGCTGTTTCATGCATGTCTGATTCTCTTTCCCAAAATGAAAATCACATCTCTTTCCCACTCCATACAAACACTTACAAAGTCCTGGTTCCAAACCCTGCTCCTGCAGGTCACCTTTACAGTCATTAGTTCCATCAAGGCAGTATCAATCAATCCTCCCTGAACATGCCCAAGTAATTAGCTTTTTAAAAAGGCACGTTGCAACACAACAGCCATGACAAGAGGGAAAGCCCTTTTGTCCCTAGTGAAAAATAATCTCCTTTGGTGACCTGAGTAGCTCTGTAGCACCACAATGTCATCATGTTTGCAAAATGATGCCCTGCTGGGCTGGCATTATGAAGCAAAAAAGGCTGTGAAGCAGCCCAGAAAAGTGAAAGACCATTAAGTTACAGGGACTGGAGAGGTGCTATTAGTCCCCCTGAAAGATGAATTCTCTCCTCAACAATTCAGAACAGCACTAAACATTAAAACCTACACGACACAAATTTAAACTGATTGTATATTCCTGAATGCACTCCTAACAGTGTTTCAATATAAACAAGCATTAGTCACACATGTAATCTTTAATAATAATTTTATTGGCAGGATATTCCTGTCACTAGGAATTGACCCCCCCTTCCCATGGCACAATTCAAATACATGTCCCCATGCAGTGGAAGGGCAGCACATAGGCCAGTCTTCCTCACCCGATGCCCTCTAGACATTCTGTGATTCCCATGATGGCCAACCAGCACGACCAATGGCTGGGAATTAGGGGAATGGTAGCCTGACTAGATCTAGAGGGTCTGAGGCTGAAGAAGGCTGATTTAGCCTGACAGGAAAATGCAGCAGCTCACTGATCTATTATGGAAGAAGCATCTCATTCAATAGGAGGCCTCTACTACATGTATAGTTGATGACATAGAATAGTAGAGTTGGAAGGGGCGAAGAAGGCCATCAGGTCTCCTGCTGTTGCAGCACCCCAGTTTACACCATCCCACTCAGGTGACTGACAACTTTTGCCTTGAATGTCTCTAGTGTGGGAGAGCCCACCACCCCTCTAGGCAGCTGGTTCCACTGTTGTACTGCTCTGACAGTGAGGAAGCTTTTTCTGATGCCCAGCCTGAATCTGGGTTGTTGCAACTTGAGTTGATTCATCTGTGTCCTACACTCTGGCATCAGCAAGTAGAGATCTTGACCTTCCTCTCTGTGACAGCCTTTGAGGTACCTACAGAGGGATATCATGACCCCCTCAGTCTTCTAAAGGCTGAACTTGCTCAGTTCCCTCATTGACCCTGGATCATTTTTGTTGCCCTCCTCTGGACCCTTTCTAATTTCCTGTATCTTGGAGTCCAGAACTGGACACAGCATTCCAGATTAGATCTGACCACTGAGGAGTATAGAGGAACTACTACTACTTATGATTTAGAAGTAATACTTCTATTACTACATCCTGAAATAACATTTGCACTTTTTGCAGCTGTACTGCATTGTCGGCTTATATTTAGCTTGCGGTCCACAATAACTGCAAGGTCTTTTCCTTTTTCAGTTCAGTTGAGCCCCATATTCCCCACCTTGTATTGATGCATTTGGTTCTTTTTTCCCTAGATGGAGAACTCTTCATTTGTCCCTACTGGATCCCATTTTGTGGCTTTCAGCTCAGCATTCAAGTTTATCAAGATCAACCTGGATCTTCATTCTGTCTTCTAGGGTGTACGCTATTCACCCTGTTTTGTAAAGTCTGCAAATCTGATTATCTTTCCTTGCACTTTTTCATCTAAATAATTATTAGAAATGTTGAAGAGCACTTGCCCAGGATTGAACCCTGTGGTACCCCATTAGTATTCAGTTTGAGAAGGTACCATTGATGAGCACACTGTGTTCCAATTTAGCAGCCAATAGTAATCCATCTAATAGTTTTTCCGTCTAGTCCACTTTTTGTTAACGTCACATGTTCTAAGAGGAGAGCTCTGTGTTCTCACTTCAGTGCTGTTTGTCACATATTGTAAAGATGTAAGCATATTTTGTGACTGCATCTCACTACTGATTCTATGAGTCAAGGATTTTATTCTGTAGCAAAGCATCGTATCTCACTCAGTATTCACCTGGAGATAAAAGTACTCCTCCAGATCACATAAACAAAATGTCAGGTCCTGTGTCATGTGACAGAAGCGCCCTGCCTCTTTGGTGCCAACTTCTATCAAATTCCTGGCCTATAAAGACACCCAAGTTGACATCATGGTGATTTTGCTGATAGGTGAAATGTTACTATTTTAAAGATTGTCTTATCATTACAAATGATATGTTTTTCTCCCATTTCTGTTGTTTCCAGTTTTCCACTTATGTTTACTTCATTTGCAGCTTACAAGATTTGATCTGATCATTATTTGGCTTTATTATTTGATTGGAAATTATTTTAAGTATACGGAATTAGAAAAGCAATTAAAATATAAAAAATAGCTAACTAGGAATTTTGACTACATCAAAATTATGCATAGTGTGTACTTTTCCAGTTTTACTCAAGCACCAAAGCAAAGCCAACAAGCAGCTAGAAGCATATGAAGAACTGAAGAATATGTAGAATTCTGTTATTTTTCTTTATTAAGACACTAACTTCGTCAAGTATGGCTGCATACTTGGTGAATATCATGGACCTTTCTTAAGCCCTTTTTGAATCATAGAAACAGAGTGAGTCAGAAGGGACCTCCTGGGCCATCTAGTCTGACCGCTGGCTCCAGCCAGCTCCACTCATGATGTGCCTACCATATGCATGTCCAAGTAGAAGTAACAGGATTGTTGATGGATAGGCTTGAAAAAGGAAGAGTAATTTACACACTGGTAGTTAACTGTTTCTCAAACAACTAACTGAACACTCTAACTTCCTTAATGGAAAAGTGTTACATTCTGTATAGGACAACTAGAACCATACCAAATCAATGACAATTTCAAATGTCCATGCACTCTCCAAACCATTCAATTAGTGTATGCTAATCTATCTAGAGAGTCCTCTGGACTAATTAATGAAGAATATAAGTTCAATAAATATATAAATAAATAAAGCAACAGAATTGTGCAAAAAATGACTAGTAGAATTTATTATTTTTGTCTAGACAAGACAAATCAGAGAGGGGAGCAGAATTAAATGTTAAACTAGTGAAAGTATTTTTTTTAACTCAAGGGTCTGTATGATTTACCTCAAAGGTCCAAACAAATAGACTAAGACATAGCTTGAACTCAAATCCTATATTCCCAAGAGGAACAAGATACTTAGGTGAGTCTTATGAACTGGGATGGACCTTTCTATGTAATGATTGCCCTAACCATTTATTCCCAATCAAGAAATGTCTGATTATTTTTTTTTAATCCTTTTCATCAAGGAACCAAAGATTTTCATGGGAACGAATCATGAAACTTCACCCAGTCTATAAAGCAGATGGTAACAAATTTGCAAACAAAACATGAAACAAATTTAGGCAATGGTACATACTGGCCACACTGGAATGCTTCCTGCTAAACACATGAGCCTGTGTGAAAAGGCTGCCAATGGTAGAGGCGGCTGCAGGGCCACAAGTTCAAGACCTGCCACAAGCTACAGATCCCTCTGCCCCACCATCCCTGTGGCCACGTCCAGCATGATGTCTGCAGGAACGTGCCTCCAGTCGTGGCAGGTGTTCCTTCGCTCACCAGGAACCCTCCTCCTCCTTCTTCTTTTCAAATGATCTTGGATGGCCACAAGGGAAATACCCACCAAGCATTTATTTCCCCACAACTTCTGAGACGATGAACCGTATGAGGGATGGTATATCGAAGCTCAATCCAGCCCAAGTCTGAGGTGCTGTTACCGGACGATTCATCTGACCAAATGGAGGGCATTCCACTTGTTTTGGATGGGGTTGCACTCCCTTGAAGGAGCAGGACATTGGATTCCAGGGGATCCTCCTGGACCTTTCTTTGCCGATTAAGGCTCAGGTGGCCTCGGTAACAAAGAGTACCTTCTACCAGCTTTGGCTGGTAGACTAACTTCAGCCCTATCTGGACAAGGATAACTTGGCTTCAGTCATTTGTGCAGTGGTCACCTCCAAGTTAGACGATTGCCATGCATTGTACAGTGGGCTGCCCTTGAAAACTGTTCAGAAGCTGCAGATTGGGCAAAATACAACAGCCAGACTATTAACTGGGACCAGAAGGTCTAAGCATAGAGGATCATTTCTGGTCTGCTTGCACTGGCTGAGGCCAATTCAAGGTGCTGGTTTTAAAGCCCTGCACAGTTTGGGACCACAATACCTGATGGAATGCCTCTCCTAACCAGAATTCCTCGGAAACTACAATCCACCCCTGAGGCCTTTTCTCTGAGTGTCAGCTCCAAGAGAAGCTCAGGGGATGACAACAAGAGTGAGGGCCTTCTCATGGGAGTCCCATGATTAAGGAATGCTCTCCAAACTGAGGCCTTCCTTGGGCCAATACTTGTTATCTTCTTAGTGCCTGGGTAAGCCTACTTGTACTTCCAGACATTTAATAGGATGCGTTAGCTGCTTTAACCAGATCTAGTTTTTAATTGAAATAGCGTTAGCTGTTTTCTACATCAACATTTTACTGCATCTGTGTCTTGTGTTTTGTGAATCACTATGAACCACCTAAAAAGCTTCCGCTAATGGCCAGGATAGAAATGAATGAAAAAAGGAAACATTATTTTATTTGGTGGAAGTTTTCCCTGTTCACCATAATATTGTATAAGACCCAGACAGAAAACTTGCAGCAATTCTCTCTCCTCAATCTCTCCAAGGTTCTCTGCTATACCACATGACACAGCAGCCTGACTGCTAAGCAGCAAGAAATAATGGAAGACAAATACAATATACCTGGAAGTGTTGTAATTGCAAGCTCCAAGGCTTGGCCTAGCTTGGGGTTGATCTTCTGGTTCTCCTATCAATTTTACCATAGCAACAAATCTGTTTCTGGCCTCCCTAGGTGATTGGCTCCATTGTCGTATTGCTCTGACAGTGAGGAAGTTCTTCCTGATGTTCAGCCGGAATCTGGCTTCCTGTAACTTGAAGCCATTAACCCATGTCCTGCACTTGAGGATTATCAAGAATGGATCCTGGCCTTCCTCTGTGTGACAGCATTTCAAGTACCCGAAGAGTACCATCATATCTCCCCTCAGGCTTCTCCTCTCAAGGCTAAACAATTTAGTCCTTTCAATCTCTCCACACAGGGCTTTGTTTCCAGTCCCTGAATGAGAAATGCCATGCATGCCTGCCCTTTTCTGGGCCCATTTAAGGATTGACAACATTGAAGAACTATGAAGAAATATTTCTGAAAGGGAGAGTGGCACAGATGATGAGGGTAATGTGAAATGGAGTACTTGTGGACCAAGAGGTTGAACAGAGTGAAAAGCAAAAAAAAAGCACTAGAACAGGAGTACCTAATCTGCTTAATTTCAAAAACTGCCTGCAAGCTATCATTTCAGAACTCAGAACTGCCAACCTCTCTCCTTCAGTGGCCCGCTGGGAGGAGACTAAGCAGGGTGGTCCAGAAAGAGAAAGGCTGAGTTGGGGAGGTGATTCCATTTCACCTGCAGCCCTGGTCCCAGACACTTTCCTTAACAGATTGCCCCCAAAAGAGTGCAGTACTCAACAGAAAAGGGGGGTAAAAACAGCCTGCACCCTACTGCATTAGGAATTTCAATAATCAGTATCAAAAATAGCATTCAGTTTCCACAAAATAAGCTATGGGGATTATTGTTAGAACACCAACCATTTACAAGCCGTTACCATTCTACAAATTAACATCTGGAAGCTACCCAAAGTCCCAACAGAACACAGCTATATTTTCCAATTTTATTTCTGTTGGCTGCTTCATTCAGTAATGAAGGGAAAGAATGTAACAGCAGGATTTCCTCTTCTGTATGTGTTTTTTTAAATGACATGTTGAGAGCATAAGCTGCTAATGAGCTTTTCTTAAAAGAAGTGCGGTGAATTAGCAAGAGGTTATGCTTTTGCTACAAAAATACCACAAGGATTCTTTGTCACCTTAAAGGTTAAGACATGTATTCTAGTAGATACATTCAGGGAGGAGGGCCTGTTTCTCAGATGCACCAAGCAACTTCCTGAACTGATGGGTAAATACACAAGCTCACAGAGAAGCTGAAGCAATCTGTGTTTCTCCCTCCAAGCAATATCAGTCTCACCAGCATATCTATGCTTTATGATCTTTACTGTTACATATGAATCTCTGAGCATACGCAAAGTGAAGCAGTGAACCCGTCCTGCCGTTCATTCCCCAAAGCACTCTTACCGAGCCCTTCTGAGCATCAACCCAGGAGCCAGCATGCTGTGAAAACAGGCACGCCGCCACTCCCCCTGTTGTGCACCTAAGCGGCCAGGTCTATAGCTTTGGGGTGGGGAGGTCTCCATTAGATAAACGTTCCATTTCAGTATCTCCTGCCACAGCCTCCATTGGGTTGATGGATCACCCCATCTGCTCTCCCCTAATCTTCCCTACTGCTTCCTCAGGACCTTGAACCACAGCTGGAGTCTGAGCTGCTTCAAAAAACAGTCTCATACTCAAAACTGGAATTTGAATCATCAGCATAATCAGCACAGGGAGTCTCCTATAAACCTTGAGTTTTAAAAACGTCCATCTTCTTATGAATGTCTAAGTGGAATCTTATTGCCTTCATCGCTTAATCTGCAAGCACTGCATAGCCGTGTGCATGTGTGAAGAAGCAGCAGGGTTCTCGGGTTCTAAGCATGCTTTATCACTCATGGTCATGTGCCCCATCCCCACTTTTCCAAAGCCCTCCGTACATCCAGCGCTGGCAAGCACTGCTTCTTGGGGAAAGGGGGGAATGCAATTGACAGCTTTCTTCCCCCTGTTCTATCAAATGTAGATCCCACTGGTATAAGTGGCATCAATACAATTCCCTGCCATGGTAATAAAGACTTATTTAGCTTTCATGGCTGTAAATTTAATGAATGAGAAAGGCTTTGATTGGGACCAAATTAGGCCATCTCATACTTAACTATAGCTTAATGCAAGAGTTGTCACCTGGCCAGTTTTAAATTATCCTAATAGTAAGCCTACATACTCATGGGAGAGGTGGATATCCTACCTATTATGGACTTAGAAAAATCTAACACAGGAATATGCATGTATGTATGTATATTTTAGTGGAAAGTAAAGTTCATCTGGAATGAGGAAAATGTGATTCCTCTTACTTTCCAAATGGTAATTAGGTTGGGCAGAGAGAAACAGAAATTACCAGAAGGAATGGGTGGAAATCAATTTGGCAAGTGACGGGAAGAAAATGCTTCTGTTTAAAGGAAGCAGTGTTACTGGAAAGATGCCCTATCAGGAGGGTGGCCAATAGACAGAAGCCCATTTGGCTGTGGGCCTAGGCCTGGAAACAGAACTGGGTTGGCAGGGCCTGTGTAACATCAGAGCTACACAGTAATGCAGCTGGCACAGTTAAGAAGAGACCACATGGTCACTGAGCATATTTTTTGAATCCTGCAGCTGTTCTGGCAGATGTGTATAGAGACACGTGCACTAATCATTCTGCAGATGAAAACTGCAATTACTACAAACCTACTCAGCAAGTACAGGAAAGTTGTTTGGTCTCTCCTTGAACAAGAACCTGAAAGCTGAACCTAAATTATAGTTCTGATTTACTTAACAAGGAAGACATTGATGAAATCACACTTGAAACTCTTCCCCAAGGGTTGCATGTACATGTGACAAGGAACAGAGCACAAGATGAGACTGTCTGTGATCTCTGATCCAAGCCATTTGGGGGATCGGACCTCATGTTTTAAGGGTAGTGAACACATTTGAACACACATGGGTGTCACAGTCCAAGGCATTTGTTATAAGACAGCAAAACTGCTGCCAAGCCAGTTCTCTACCACATACAAAATATAATGGCTTGTCTTTAGTCATTGACATGGTTTCTACATAATGCTAATCTATGGTTTATTTAACTCATGGGTTGTTGAATTCTGGATTGTCATGATGTACAAGCACAGCAACACTTGCAAAGCATAGTTTGTTAACCACAATCAATCTAGAAAAAGAGTCCGTGCTTGTTGATGAATTGTAAACTCTGGGTTGTTTAAACCATGGATTATCACTACATGTGAACACAGAAATGTGAGTCGTTTCAGTAGAGACACCTTGCTAGAGTAGCAAACTGCCCCCCTTCACTCTGAATCACAGTACTACAGAGCCACAAAGGTATTTGACATAGGAAGTGAAGGAAGAAAAAAACAAGCATTCCAGAGATTAACAAAACAAGTCACAGTTGGTTTGATTGTCTGCCAGACAAACCCTGGGTAGGATAATAAACCATGGGTTAAATAAAGCATGGATTTGTGATATAACCAAACTAAGTCCAAAGAACAAAACAATGACTCCTCTAAAAATCCCTGAAGTCTCAACTTTACTGAGTTGTTTATAATATGCAACAATGTTAATTCTGTTTATTTTGTTTTATTTACTGTGTTCTTTAAATATTTTATATGAGCCAACTTGAATTTTGTTTTCTGCAGAACAGCAACATAATATAAATAGCAACAATTATAATAACAATAATACATTGTTCCACTCTTGCCATTGATGACTAGAAGTTGCTTACATTCCATGGTCTATTTATCATTTCAGCACTTTGGGAAAGCAGACATTATTTTTCTCTTATACTGATAGACAAACTCAGAGCTATTTCCCATGTGATGATGTGTAGAATATTATAGCACTAACAGAAATCATTCACATAAATAAAGTTTTAGTGCATAATGGTGCATGCTGTATCTACTTGAAAATCATTACAGAGTATACCAAGAATGCAGAAGTTCTCCCCTGATTACAAATCAAAGACCAAAACTAAACTGACAAGTTGGATAACAATGGACTATTGTTCCAGTTTCAATCCTGAACCTGTATGCACAACTGAAGGGCATCTTCAAGGTTGAGTTCAACTAATCTTGTAAAATAGAGCCTCAGATTAGAAGAAACCTCTTAATCACTCCAGAATAATTGATAACATACCAGCCATGATCAGACCCTCAGGTGGGTGGAAGAAATACTGAAATCTGGTAAGCATCCAGCAAGCAAGGAGATTAATGTGCTTGCCACCCCACCTCCAGGTTTTACTGAACATGTAAACCAAGCACAACTCTCAATTCCAAGAATGACCTCAACATCAATGGATTGTGAAAAGAAGCTCATAGTCTCCACGATAGCGAAGGACAAGGCCTGGGGGCAGTAATACACTCAATTTTAGCCACTAGATCATTCTTCATCCCATGAAAATTCAAGTACAAGTTATAAATCCTCAAATCTAATCTCCAAGTGCTGGAACAACTTAGATTCTTCTATATGTAAAGGCCTTCAGCTTGCAGGATGAAACCTTCTGGTTTAAGCTTGCAATTTATTTTATTAATCATCTTGCACTTCTGAAATTGCAGAGATTTAATGTGTAATAGGTGGCATTATGAAACCCTCAAGCCCTGTAACTCATTAAATAACCCTGGTAATTAAATTCCCTTTTTGAAATATTGCATGCAAGATAGTTTTCCCTCCAGTAGTTATTCTCTGCATGCCTGTTTTTAACCGCTTCCCACCCCACAGGAGACATGCCCTAATCACCATGCCTTAGACATAAGCAAACTGATTCACACCAATATCGGGTGCTCATTTACACACCCTAGCAGTTTGCACACAGCTGTTTCACCAAGAGGCAAGCAGGTATTGGCAACATGCTGCAGAGCAGACATGCCAAGAGTTGATTCATTCAAAAAACATCACCATTAATTTTTTTGCTCAGAGAATGCACAGCAGAGAACATACGTAGCTGTCCTTGAGTGAAATCTCTTCTAGTCACTATTCTGAAGTTGAGAACAACGAAAAATGCTGGTGTGTAAAGATCTACTTCATCATCGCAAAAACAGTGGTGAGAAAAGCATTCTGCTGATAGCATCTTCACACATAGTGGTAGCCCCAATGCCTCCACTATCCCAGTGTTTTCACTGTATGGCCTATTAGGTTCAGGAGCTTGGAAAAACTATGCACAAAAGCATGGAAGTATCTAAAATTCAAAACACATCAGTATGTTTTACTATTACAGTAGTTAATTCTGCTCTTTCACAGCACCCCAAATCACCTGCCTGAAGCAGCTCCTAATGGCAGGGCTGGCACTACAACTAGACTGGGCAAAGTCCTGCAGTCGACAGAAACTATCTGATCAGCCATAAGAAAACAGGGAAACCCCGCTATGACCTTGCAAAAGATCTATATATGTCGCAGCAGGGACACTACCTCTGGGAAGGGAAGGACCCCTTCTGCCCTCTCAACTGGTGCTGGTTTTTCCTTGCTGGCTGAGACCCTAAAGATAGAAGAGCATCTTTGAAACAGGCACTGGGAGAGTCATTTCAGGGGGCACGGAATGCACAATTGATTTCCACACTACACTTGACTTTTCATTCTGAAAGCTGAGCCACTTTGTAACAGTCTTTGTTTTCTCCATCACATCTTCGCCTAGTCCAGAAACAAGGGAGAGGATGGCTTGACATGCTACAAGGCACACTTTAAAAATTATTATAATTAAAAGGTGAAGAAAGGATTCCAGAGGGATTTTCCCAAGGGAGGCTTGCTCTCCCTTTCCTTTATTCTCTGTACTCTAATTTAGAATTAAATAGATTACTCTGCATCAGAAAATTGCAGGAGGCTGTGAAATCTGTTTCCCCAGTGGATCATTATTGTCAAGCAGCCACATCACCTACCAGACACTGAAAATGGTCAACAGGAACTTATAGCCAGCAGCTTCATTTCTATAGCACAATCTAAATATCTATCAGAAGGTGAAAATCTGCTTTTAACATCCAGCAAAATCTTCTTACAAGCTTGGCTAGATGCCGTAGTACAAATACCCACAAAAACCAAATACCAATAACTACATTTGCTCAAATTTATCCCTTGCTGCCCTTCCTTCTCTAAGCATTCTTCTCTTTCTTTTGTTCTATCAGCACTAATACATTTTAGATTTTGAGCTCTTTGTGACAGAGATGCAACACTTACTTCCCTTTTCTTTTCTTCTGCATTTACACTATGGCACTTTCCTAGATTTTGCAAAGCATGCAAAAAACCCCTCTATGTAGGGAGTGAATACAATTCATATGGCTACAGGTTCAGCCAAGCTCAACAGATGTCCAGCCCACTTCTGATCCAATGATTGGAAGCAGGCTGTGTGTGTCCCTCCTACATACACTCCGAAGACATCCATCTCTTAAATGAGCTTTTTGTATGCGCTATTTTTAACCACTAATGAAATATGCACAAATAAGCAACTTAGAAGCATGTGATTCTAGCATGATTTTCATAGATTGGCTTATTCTGAAAAAATCATTCTACAGCCATGTGGTTTTGGGATACTGATTTGCACAAATTTCATTCATGCTTTTTAAAAAATGTTCTAATTGTGGGTCTAGCTTACCGAAATCCTTGAGCTATCTTAAGTCACACCATGGCAGCAATGCAGGACTAATGAACTGGAATCCCTTAATTGATAGCAAGAACTTTACAAGTAAACTATCCTAAATAGATGCTAAATTATCATCATCATCATCATCTCTTTGTATTTTGTCTGTCACCTGCCCACCTGGAATACAGTCTGCAAGAACTTCTCCAAAACGGAATTCAGTCCTCAGACAGAAAGATATTCCAAATTCCTGAGCAAGAGCCCATTACTGTTGTCACCTCAAAGCCTCCAGAAGTCTTTCTCTGACTTGTTAATGTGAAAAGTTTTTAACTGGAAATGCCTAGGGCCTCCTGTATATCCTTCGCCATTGCTATTATGTCCTTCCCATAAGATGTACATAGTGTTCTATAGTTGGCAACAACAGACATGATCGTTAAGATATTACCTAAAATGCTCCCAACTTTTAGGGAAACACTGCATATGTTAAATGCGTGCTTCTTTTAAGCACTACAGGGCTACAGTTCCTTCTAACTCCACAGCTTTCCCTTTCGTTCTAGTGCTCTAGTCTGACGATGAAAGGTCACAGTGCTATCTATATTAGCAAGCAATATCCATCATATCAAGAAAGGGTCTTTCAGATGCCCCTGGAATATTCCCAAAATAATAATTAAAAAGCTGCAAAGTTCGTGAAAATGTTAGGGAAAGTAGCAAATTAACAGGTTCATTTCTTGGCAGTCATGATTCATTTCATGAAAACACAAAGTTCATCCCAGTAGTCCAGAAAGCAGGGAAAGGAAATGTCACCAAAGAAATACAGAGCACAGACATCGCTCTACATACATGCATCTTTAAAAAAAGAAAAGAAAAAAGAAATAGAAGGTAAGGAGAGAAAACCTGTTTTTTCCCAGTCCAAAAGAAAATGAGAGACCATAAGAAAACATGCAATTTCTAAAACTACTTCCACTGTATTTGCTTGTAAATGCAGTATTTATATTAGTGCCACAAACAAAAATGAAGAACAAGTATTGCGGAAAGAAGAGAGCAGAGGATTTCTGCTTCTCCGTATTCAATTGTAATTTAGATTCCAAGGAGCTATTTTGGAAAGAGAAATGCTGTCTGATTTTAGACTACTCACAGGAGGCCAGAGAGCAAGGACACAGTGGCTGGATTCAGATTTGTTAGTGCAAGTGGGTTATCCTGTCATCCAAGTGGGCTCGGCCTCTCTCACGGTGGCTTGTTTTGCTCAAACAAGATATCCAGAGAAGCTATGACTTGTTCTAGGGTTGGGGTCACCCAAGGTGGTTTGTTATGTCATCCAGACAATACAGAAGAGCAGTTTTATTAGAGGTAGATGACCCAGTGCCATGCAGGAAAAGGAGGAAAGCAAAATGGCCTCTTCACATGAGTCATTTCTGCTCAGCCCTGCCTAGCAGCAGGCTGCCTTGCTTAAGACAACTTTTTCCCTTGCCATTCCACATCCCCTCTCCAAGTCTTTGCTGCTGCATTTCTCAGTGCCCATTTCCCCCTCTTTTGCTCAAGAGGTCACAGTGCGGCATAAAAGCCATAATCTCGTACTTCTCCTGAGTTCAGCCCTCTGACGTGCTGCCTCACACTCCCAACAACTTGGCATACATTTAAATTCTTTAAAATAAAGCTCTTATCATTTAACTGAAATTATGTAGGGGAACACTTTTATAATTCCATTTCTAATATAATTCATCCTGTATTTATATATTTGACTTATTAGTTGCTCAAGAGTCAACATGAGATAGCCATAATTTTACTAGAGATTAAAATTTTTGTGGCCTCATTTGAAAGAGGTTGTTATGAAAAACAGAACCTAAGGGCTTTTTCATTCTTCACAGAAGTAGTGGAGGAAACCCCTTTTTGAATACTTTCAGAGGGGCTTCCCTGTTAAGTCTCTAATAGCAAAGTGTCTTGTGGTACCCCAAACCCTAAAAAATTTGCCTGGACATAAACTTTTACAGACTATAGCCCACTTCATTAGATGCATGAATCGTTTCTCAGAGGCCTGGATATTTAGTACATACAATGGGGCAGCAAGGTCAGAAGGATATTACATGCAGGAAGTACAGCAAATAATGATCAAACTATTGAGCATGTTGCTAATGGGTGGCTTTTAAATAAATTTAATAATTAAATAATAAAGAAATATTGATAGCGGCCATCCACAAACAGTTTCTGCTTATAACAAACATTGGGGGGCTACTTCTGCTAATTAACACACATAGTGTGACCTAAAAAATAATAATCTTGTACCCCAATCCAGCCATCTAGAGATAAAATTAAACCTTCTGTGAATACTAACTTAGCATGTTCTCACTTCCATCTCCCTTCCAAGATTCTTTGCCACACAATGGCTTGTTGGGCTCTGAGGCCGGATGCAGCTGCCCCTGGTGATGAGCAGTTCTTGGATGTATAGCCAGAGGTGTGGCTTCCAGATAGAGAGAGGTGCTGGTGCTGCTCTACAAGACTCTGGTGTGCCCACAACTGGAGTATTTTGTCCAATTCAGGGTTCCACATTACAAGAGGGACACAGCAAGGTTAGAATCAGTTCAGTGCAGGTAGCCAGATGGTAGCCTGATTTTTTGGGGGGGATGGGGGATGCCATATGAGATGAGATTGAGGGAACTGGAACTTTTCAGCTTGGAGAAGAGGAGGCTGTGAGAGGATCTTATAGCAACTTAGATATGTGAAGGGACATCACAAGGTAGAGGGTCATAACCTGTTCTCCCCTGTGGTGGAGGGAAGGACATAATCCAGTGGGGCAAAGCTAAAGGAACCGGGTTTTAGGTTGGATGTCAGGAAGTACTTCCTGATGCTGAGGACCCCTAGGATATTGAATGGGCTTCCATGGGAGGTGGTGGGGGCCTCATCAGTGAGAGCGTTCAAAGACAGATTGGACACCCAGATGTTGGACATTATATGAGCAGAGCCAGCTTGTGCCAGGGGTAAGACTAGATGGCCCAGGAGACCCCTTCTGACTTGCTATGTTTCTATGGTCCCTATGTAAACTGCAGCAGCAGAAAATGAAAACTAGGGGCAGTATTGAAGCATTTGCAAGATCTTGGATCCCTTGCAAGTCCATAGCAAATACTGAAGGGAACCAAACTGAAACTACTGTACAAGGACTGCATGTAGGTTTATAAACCTAGCTATTTAATGATCTTCATTCAAAGCACAGTGAGAAGTTTATTTGATTACAGCATGAATTCCAACTTGAAGATTCCACATAGCTAAGCAGCCATAATAGCTGTGGACTTAGGAATGTACTGAAATTAGGAAATTTGGTTGGTTTGTGCTTGATAGTTTTGCTGCCTGCCCCTGATCAAATAGTCAAGCAGATGACATTTGTTACTGACTTCTATCTCTAAAAGAAACTGAGATTTGCCCCTAAAAAGAAAAAACACCACATGCACTGATAAGGAAACTTGTCCAAATTGTACCAGAATGCTGGAGTTTTTAGCTTCCAAGTTGAACAAGTTTCAACATTTTTCTTCTTTTTCATGTTTAGATAACAACATACCTTAGATATAGAAGTCTGTTGGCAAACTGAAATCCAGAGCCAGTAAACTGGAATCTGGAGGGCCGGGGGGGGGGGGGCATGGAACCCCATCAGATTTTTACTCCCCTCAAGGGGGACTGCCAATCTATTCAAGATTTGAGCTTCTCTAAATTTAATTGCTAGCTTGCTAAGGAAACTGTAACCAGTGCAGCTTCTCCTGTTACAGTGCTGGAAGGGCTGAAAAGCCACACAGTTTTAATTCCCTCAATTGCTCAACTACTAAAGAAAGAGAACACCTCATTCAACACAGGTTGGATGCCTCCTAATTTAAATAAAGGTAAATGAGCTGTCTAATCAGCAATATGTTGAGCAAATATTATGGCCCATGGAAGCAGTTTGGAGAAAGAAAAAAGAAATAAGAAGCAGCCTTGCCACAGTCCAGTTTACCGAATGAAAAAAGAGAATTGTTTAAAATGCGTGTACATGCACATATAGAGAGAGGTGTGTGCGCGTGTTTGTATCTAAGGTATTCTTTATGAAAAATAGAGCAACGTGCAAAAATAGAGCAAACTCTATGAAAAACAGAGCTTGACTTTGGGCATGGTGTATGACAGGATGCTTGCCTGAATGGAGTGCTGTTCTACCTATCCTGATGGACAGCTCATTTTCATATTCCAGACGATGCATGGGCTGGTGCTCATATTTCTCCTTCACAGTTGTTGCATCATAGCTCAAAGCCAGTGCTGTGTGGGGAGGCTCGTTGATACCCTGCAACGGAGAAAAACAAACAGTACTTCTCATGCACGACTCTTCATTACAAAATGTCTTACGGTCCAATTCTATAGAGCCTTCTTCAAGAAAGATCCACCTGACCTGCAACTTGACTACCTCTGGGCTGATTAAACTTTGATGCTGGGTTGGGAAACCATATTCCCCTGAAGGCCAGATTGTCTCCCAACCCCTTACCATGGTCTATGTTATTAGAGGCAGGGACTTCCACACCAAGTACCCAGTAGCACCCTTGACCTCAGGGCCCCTGGGTGCCTGGGGTGGAGGCCCCAACCTTGGGGTGGGGAGTAGGTAGGGCCAAGAGAGGGCGCCCAAACCACCATGGGAACCCAGGGTTACATATCAAACAAGGAAGGAGAAGCAGCATGAAGTGGGACATTTAGTTGTTTCTCCTCTTGCTTCTCTTTGCTCTGCGTCAACATTCCCATGGTTTCAGAAAGGTTTAATGGGCTATCAGCAATCTTCCACCTAACTCCAGATGCTCTGGCTCTGAAGCCTCAGTCACCTCCTCCTCTGAGCCAGAATCTAATCTCAAGTGTCCCTGAGGCACCTCTGCAGAGGTGCTGGGCTGAATCCTTACGCCTTGCACAAGATGTTCCCATTCCCTAAATACAATGTTTTAGTCATTTTATTCCTCCAGCTTGCCGCAATTCATTGCTCAGTTGTCATGATTAAAAATTGTTTTTGTTCAAGGGGTTGACAAATCCTGTGGATATGGACACTGTTAGGGAACAGTCTTGTAACCAGGCTTCATCACACCATCACCAAAGTCCATACCTGTAAAGGATAACTCAAATGCCTTTTACAAACACAAACAGAATTAATTTAAGAAACCCTGTGCATCCCATCTCTACAGGAATACCATCAGCTTTGAATCTAGACCAAAGGGATATTAAAAACTATACTAAAATATAGGCTTAGGGCAAACACAGAATTTAACACAGCCCAATCTTACCATTTTGGTGTCAACTGAGAACAAAGGGGAAAAAACTAGCAGTACTGGAAACAGTAAAGGGATGCTTGATCTTTATCATTTCATGTAAAAAAGATTCCAGAGTTTCCAGATAATCTTCTACCATCTTCATTTGCATAATGTACTCTGACTGGTAGTATTCATACTTATGTATTTCTAGCCTTTTCAAAGCCCTGTGTAATCAGGAAGATGCTACCACTTCTGCGAAGCCAGTCATTACAAAATGGATCTGAGAGACCTGATCTCAACAGTAAATGAAAATTTAAACAGGAGCCAGGAATATTTTCTCCCTGTCCTTGAATTTCATCAAGAAGGTTCTTATATTGAACATCTACGTTATTTCAGTTCCTTATCTTAGCCTTACACAACCTGGTACCTTCTAGAAGAACTACAACTTCTACTAAGGTCATTTTGATTTTCAACAAGCTTTTCTATATGACCAGCCATGTCTTTATTAGTATAATTTCATTAAGTATCGGCGTAATTCGAATAACTATGTTGCATGTTCCCCCATACTCTTCACTACCCAAGAATCCTCCATAAATATACAGTGCTTTACACATTTTGTAAACAAACTTCAGAATCCCCATCAAGCAAATCTGGAAGGTACCAAGCTACGAAAGACTGCCCTATTCCCTGAAGCAGTGTGGAAAAACACACCTCCCTCAAATTTACACATCAGAAGCAGTCACCACAACACTGAGTAACTTAGGCCAAATTCATGTCAACACCAATATATACAGATTGTAAGTAGAAGCTGCAACAAATGTTGCCATGTACATCCAAACCCAAAGAGCAGCAGTCTGCTCCGGGTTCCAGTCAGCCAGGAACAAGATTCTTGAGCTGTAGTTCAGATCTGTTAAGTGATGGGGAGACATTACAGGAAAGGGAAAAAAGAGCCTCATTTCTTTCCTGCCAGCTTCTGAGATGGTTGTAGGTGTGTGCACATGCTAAATCCCTTAGTATTCACACAGTGAGACTTAAGAAGGCCCCCATTCACATTCCCAGTCTCTCACAAACAATCCACATCTCAACTGCTCTCAGAAAGAGCCATAAATGATGGATACCTTTTGTGTTCCCCCACTGTCGTGTGGCCCTGACAACCCATGGGTTTTTGTCACATGTGAGCTGGGTTATATTCTGAAACATTTGGAAGGTACCAGGTTGGGGAAAGTTGCTTCAAGGTAATGGTTATGCTTAAACATTTCCATTTCCATTAGGGCCAGTGCCCTAATTCTGTAAGTGTCCCTGGGTTCCTGTCAATTTGGGAGTGAAACAAAAAGGCAGTAGTTTCTACATGCTTGGGGATCCTTCGAAATTAAGTAGGTGCATTTATAAACTAAAAGAAAAAGGAATCCTCTAAAATTGCCTAGCGTGGACGTAAGAATTATAAAGGTTTATGGAATATTGATGGAAGTTGAGCCTGCGGAGAAGATAGATCCTATTAGCTCTCCATTCAAAATAAGGTGGAAACTTAAGCAGAAAGATCCTGGCTTCCTCACTGTGACCTCTTATGTTACTCATATAGAGATTCAGGCTTTTCACACTGAACCATGCAGATCTGTTGGATACAACCATTAAAGTAAATGAGAGATAGAAGCCTATTTCCAATCATATGACAACAAGAAAACAACGTTGGCATGTTTGAAGCATTCAGTGATCTCTGGCATAACATCCCATTTATTCCAGCTGTGATCATTCTGAATCATTCCGCTGTAGCTCTCCATGTAGACCCTTTAATTAGTATGTGTCAGTGGGTTGCAACAACCATTAGGAAAGGTGGAAGGAAACTTATCCCACACTAAATTGGCCTATCTGGCTAATTAGAGTAGATGAAAATAGCCACGGGGAGCTGGGGCACTTGATAAACAATGGTCTTGAAAAGAAAAATATATCCACAATCAGATGCAAATGCTTTATTGGTACATGATGGTCCCAGCACAACTGTTCCATGTTGTGTCACCAGCGATATTTACAAGCTTTGTGCCCTCATAGGATGGCTGTGCCTACACCAACAGATGCAGCTCATATTGTTGCAGCCGCAAAGTAGGCTGACATTATCAACACACAGCTATTAAAAACTGGAAATGGAAAAAAGTGTACCGATACACTTCACTTGCAATGTCTACCTTTACCCACAGTCTAAATCTGCTGTTGACAACCTGATATGGAAAAAGGTTTTGAACGAACTCAGAAGGACTGCTTAATAAGAACAGAAATTAATCATAGCAAGATAGGCAGTGCCGTCACTGAGCTCATGCACTCTTGCCAGAGAGCTGAATCCTGAACTTGAACTCAACCTGGAATAGAGCTGGCCACTTTTACAATAATGCTAGCTGGAACCCAGAGCGCTACGTTGGGCCCACTCAACAGGATCGGCATACCTAGCAAGATTTCATGCATGCATACATATCTTTCTATATTCAGCTATCTACCCGAACACAAGATTTCCCCATATGCCTCCGTTCAAAACCTGCTCTTGACAATCCCCTGCTTTCCAAGAGAAGTTTGCCATGTGGCATGCAGGGATGAGCGAGGACTGTGTAAGCAAACAAGCCCTCAGGTGCCGTGACATACCAAACGCTCTTTGCTGTTCTTCGAATTCCAGCTGATAAGGATACAGCATGGCCTTGTGTTCAAGTGAAATCACATACACAGCTACCAGTGGCAGGGATGAGGGAGGGTGTGAGAATGAAGACAGAGTGTGCACTTATTGCCACAAGAATGCAGGGAAGAGCCCACAGCTACCAAAAGTATAATTGCATTACGGTAAATACCGGTGTGATAGTCATACATAACAGTTCTGTATGCTTCTTTCCTTCTCATGTGCAGACATGTACACATGATGACTCAGGGATGCATTTCACTTTGCAAGAAGTTTTTCAAGGGCTTGCATCAATATTTAAAACAGACACAGAAACTGGCTAGTTTTGGAAATGCCACAAAAAGAGAGAGGGAGAGGGAGAGAATTTGTCTAATTCTTTCTAGACAACTATCTGCTTTATGTTGGTCTCTGTAACAGTTGCTCATGTTTTCCCCAGTTCTAGTTAAAATGCTACTTCTCCTGACCCAAAGCAGCTATATGCATTCCAACAGATTCCAGTTTTATTATCAATCATAAATTGTTCCAAAATAGAAGCATAAAACCAAAGTACAATTATGCAGCAAGGATGAAACAAACATACAGGCATATTTCCTAGTGAGAATTTTTAAAAATGCAAAAACATTATTGCATTTGTTCTCCTCTGCTACCCACCAACTGCTGTTGAGATCTTGCTAGAACAGAAGGCTCATAACCATTAAAGCAGGACTCTTATTTATATGATGAACAAGATTCGGGAAGGGGCAAAAGGCAGCTGTACACTTGCCTGAAAATAAATTCAGACTATGACAGAGTTTTCTTTCTTTCAAGGTACATAATGAGTAACTGGATTCATTTTGGTCAGAATTGCATCCTGGTTTTGAAACAGGAACTGCACTGGTCACATTGTGGAATGAACATTTCCCAAATTAATGGAAGCATCCAGAAAAGCCAGTGTGGCGTAGTGGTTTAAGAGCATGGGACTGGGACTCAGGCGATTTGGGTTCTAGTCCCCGCTCAGCCATGGAGCCAACCGGGTGACTTTGGGCCAGTCACACACTCTCAGCCCAGCCTACCTCACAGGGTGGTGGTGGTTGTGGGGATAAGATGGAGGAAGAGAATGATGTAAGCTGCCTTGAGCCCTTTGTAGGAAAAAGGCAGGATATAAATTGCAATATAAATAAATAAATGTAGAAATGCACATAATGCTTCTTTTGTTATTAAACAATACAGTTTTGTATATTATGTCATTTAGCATATTTATGAATATAACAGAACAATTCTACAGATGTTTACAAAGACAAAACTCTTCATATTTTGTATGTCTTTTTCTGTTTAACTGCACTTACTCCTAAGTAAGCATACATAGGATTGCAGTCTCAGAAGTATAAATGTCTTAGGGTTTGCATAAGCAAAATTGTGAGTATGTCTAATCATGCGGTACTACCTGAAAGAATGTTTTTTACATTTGAAATTCTTATTCTTTCATTTTGAGTTGAGATGAACTCCCCTCTGTCTGTTTGAAAAACCTGTGGTCCTTTGAAAGAGTTACCATAGTTATAATCTCAATTAATCGTGTGCTGCTAAAGCAAAACATAACGTGTAGAGTCAGCTCTCCTATTGCCTCTGCCATCGACTTCCCACCCCCAAGTCATCCATTACAAGTTCAAACATAATTCAGGTGAAATTAGAGTTGTCAAGCAGGAAGAAACAGGTTCTCCTATCACATGTATGATTATCTCTATTTTTAATAATATATAGCATTTTCTATCACTTTGATGGAATGCTAGAGGCATTCTGTGGAACACAGAAATGACATAGCTCCTGTCCAAATAAGTTACAATCTCAATTAAGTTGACAAGACGTGGAAGGAAAGAGAAGCTAGTAAGAAACAAGCTGAGAGGATAAATTGCAGGTGCTTCCCGAAGAACTGATACATCAAGGCTAGTGAGACCATGGTGTTTCAGGTTTATTGCAGCCTACTCTATCAAGCTCGGATTCTTTGTTTTTGGATTGCTCTGAAGCATTCAAAAGACTTAAAAAACCTAGAAAAAAATCTCCATGAAGCTTGTTCCAGTGTTATAGAACTGCAATCCTAAAAATGGGGGTGGCTCTTTTTCACCTCTGTCCTTACTTGCTTTTCCTATCTGTTCTATTCCTTTGCATTTACTTTTATTGATCATTATTACACCAGCTTCACCTCACACCTAATAGATGAAGGAGCTATGGTTGACATTAAAGGAAAGCTGCTATGAAAGTGACACACCAAGAATACCATAGGACTAATTTCCGGGAAGATGTAAGGTTAGTACTCAGCAAATTAAGCATTTTTATTTCCTATCCCCACAAGTTCTAAATCTCTCAGAGTTG
The DNA here is from genome assembly GCF_004798865.1 of Varanus komodoensis. Lineage (NCBI taxonomy): Eukaryota > Metazoa > Chordata > Lepidosauria > Squamata > Varanidae > Varanus > Varanus komodoensis. The sequence goes on along the minus strand of NW_025336664.1, from coordinate 1,350,124 downwards.
AACTGTCATGAAAAGAGCAAAGGAAGGGAAAGACTCTGGAGACACTCATAAGGATGCAGATTCATGAAGACTGTGGGCTCAGGTCCAGGAAAAAGCCCTATCCAAACAAGGCAAAAGGCTCTGCAGTAGGGTTTGGTCTAAGGCAGCCCCTCACTCTGTCCACTTGGTTCTGTTGGACAGCAGCTGACCTCTTTTAACTCTTAACTTTCTTTGCCATTTTGCAACATCCAGTCTTCCTGTACATTCTAAAAAGAGCTGTGAATTCCACACACAATACTATAGGTGGCTACTCTTGTCTCCTCACACACACACCTAGCAAATACGTCCTCAGGCACGTGAGACACAGAGAGAGGGAAGAGTAGGGAGTCTGCATCCTTATCTTTGGAACCACCAGCGTCAGAAGAAGGACAGTTATTTCTTTGGGCAGGAGCTTCATGGAGAAGCTAGCACCTTCATAAAATAAATTTGAACTGTCATATTAAAATGTGCCATTAATCTAGGTCATTCTTTTGTCAGGCATTGCAAATGTCTTCTAAACAGGGTTGCTTCCCTAGGGGAGAATTATGCTGTTGTTATGTGTCATCAAATTAACTTTGCTATGAAGCATGGTAATGCTATGAAGGAAAGCCCTCATAAATGTCCAATCCATGACAGCTCCATTCAGGTCTCCCAAGTTCCAGGCTGTGGTTTCCTTTATGGATTCAACCCATCTCATATTTGGTCTTCCCTTTCATCTTCTGCCTTTGACTTCTCCAGGGAGTCTTGCCTTCTCATGGTTTGTCCAAGTATGACAGCCACAGTTTGTCATTTGTGCTTCTAGGGAAAGCTCTGGCTTGATTAGTTCTAGAGCCACTTGTTTGTCTGTCAGCCCATGGGAGTCGCAAAACTCTCCTTCGGTACCATGTTTCCAACACATCCATTTTCTTCCTGTCAGCTTTCTTCACTGTCCAGCTTTCACACCCATACAATAGGCTGGATGACTCTGAATTATACTAAAAGTCCTTAAAAATGATTAGACTGGTGGCTATTCTGAATGCCACAAAAGTAAAATCACAGGGGTAAGGGAAATAATAGACAAATTTGATTTCTGTTTATCTCAAGCATAGTTCTCTCTTATTGACTAGCTGCAGAAGTACCAGCTGAAATAGGTATCTGGTCAAAACAGATTATGCTTCATCGATCTCTGCTTATCCACTGTTAGCGTGAAAATCTCACAGATCTCCATGTTTGCTCAATCATGACAGAATCCAGATGGGTTATTCAAGGTGTACCTCAGAGAAAGCCTCCATCAACAAAACAGGGTAACTGGAATGATTTCTCCAAAGGGCTTTCAACGTAAGCTAAAGAAAATTGGCTTTCAGAAGAACTTCATCAAGTCATATGGTTTCTCAATCAGGTAAAGAGATAATTCAGGCATTGTGCATAGTCCACTGACTGGAAAACACTATCCTACTTATATAAGCAGGAAGAGGAGACCGATACACTATAAGACTGCTAAGAAAAATGACAGGGACCAGAGGCTGCGGAGCCATAATGAGTCAAAATTTGAAGCATTGAGAGACACAATAAAATACTTTAGTAAGTGATGACTAAAAAGACTGAACAAAATGGTAATGGTAGCCCATTCATTTGGAACTTTATGAAAGAAATCTCAGTATCCATATTTCTATTATTTCTGTGAAGAGCCTAATCCCATCCTATATTTACCTGAAGTTAAATCCTCTCTGAGTTCAGTCGAACCTGCTGAGGTCAATGCAAGTTCCTGCTGGATATGCGTGCGCAAGCTGCTGGGGATGCGTAGCCTAGCGGAAATTTCAGACCGTAAAGAGGGAAGACAGGAGAAGGAAGAGAAATATGCCAGCCTCGACTGACTTTCTGACTCCCATCATGCACATACACTTTGAGTTTTTCTGCTAGTGGTGGTAAGGGTCAAGGCAGGGCAGCAGCCTGGCTTGATCCACAGTCCTTAGAATATATAGGCATAGGAGCAATGGAAAAATAAATGTCTGATCTAACACTCATGTGCGCAAGTACACAGGGGCTTGCCCAAACCTCCACAACCTTCTTCAGAGGCTTTCCTTGCAGTGCCTCCAGGTGAGGCTCATGGAGATGGACACAGCCTCCCTTGTGCCTTCTGCCTGGAACGCTGTTCCTCTTGACCACCACCACGCTCCATTCTTGGGGGCATTTTAGAAGGAGCCTGAAAATGTTGCCACTTCCTCCTGCTTTAAATTTAGCCTGATGCTTCTTATTATAGTTGGTCTTTGTGGTCCATGTGTTTTTAAAAGAATTATACACATACACACACTTAATAACCACACTGTAAAGATTTAGGATATAAATATTATTAAAGAAAAAGTCACTTAAATTTATTACATTTCTGTTATACCTTTCCTACATGGAACTCAAGGAAGCCTATATAGTTACTCTTATACATCCACAATTCTATTCTCACAAATACCTAGTAAGGTAGGTTAGGTTGAGAATTACTGACTGGTCCAAGGCCAACCAGTGACCTTCATGGCTGAGAGGGGATTTGAACCTGTTTTTTCACAGTCCTAATGCCTACCGGAGACTCTAACCATCAATAATACTGCTTTAATTAAATATAGATTGGTAGGGGCTTCAGTTGATGCACTCAGGTGCCTTGCCTGAAATAACCATTTTCATTCAGTCGAAACAGACATGTGGCCACCAACATCAAGGTGTACCGCCACACACACACCTACAGTCATTGCTCAAATCCCACTCAAAATTTCTTCAAAAGTGACACCTTTAAAAAAAAATAAGGTAGAGTTTCTGAATCTTAGAATAAACACAGTGGGGGAGCAATTTGCACCTTGTACAAGCTGTTCGTAGGAACAAGTTGCCAAGAGTAGGCTGGAAAGGGTCAAATAAGTAGACAAATGTAGTTTAAAGTAAAGGTCTGGAAAGGTCCAGGAGCAACACAGGATATGTAATACAGCAAACCATTTTGTGGTAGTTTAAAGACTAAGAGATTCCTTGGGTTCTAATCCATAAATGCTTAAGCGAGTAAAGAAACCTGTCTACTGGAAGAGTAGGAATGACCTAAACTATGGTGGATGACAGAAAGCTTGGGATATACTTTTGCTTCTTCAGTGATACAAAATTGTCTCTCATTTATCTGAAATGACCACAGTCCCTCAAATGTATATGAAGAAGCACTCAAACAGAACTCTCCCCCCTCCCCCTCTCTCTATCTTTCTCACACACACACACAGAGGGAGGGAGGGACAGATAGAATGAGAGAGAGATCTCAAGTGAAAAAAAGAAGCTAGTTTTTAGCATAACTCTTTTTAGTAAATAGGAAAAGTCACAAAATGGTATTCAATGCTAATTAAGGTAAAGGTCTTAAATAAGGAGTCACAGACAATATGCATCATATCAAGGTAAGCTGCTGGACAATGCATCTTACAACAGCTCCATAACACTCACTTGTCTGGTGCACAGAAGCAGTGAACTTCTTCTATGTAAATACAGGGCAGTGCTGGCAACCAGAAGACATCGTGCAACAGCAACTCCACACCTTTTCTTAGCAACATAGAAGGAAGGCAGAAGAAACAGTGCAAAAACTGGGTTGGGGGGACATCTGGGCCCCCTACAAAATGCCATGACTAAGGCAGGGTGGTGGCTTCCACATCTGGAAGCTCCCTGAATACCAGTTCCTGGGAGGCAAACAACAGGGAACGTTGGCCTTTGAGCTTCCAAAAAACATCTGGCTAGCTAATATTGGAAGGAAGCTACTGAGCTAAATAAGCCTTGTTCTGATACAGTAGCCTTCTTATGGTGTTTAGACTGGGGCATGTGAAGTAGCAATTTTTTGCAGAGTCAGTCATACTTAATTGAGGACAAAGTCAAATCAATTCTTTTCCATTTGGTACCACTTCAGGCAGAAACAAATGGAGCAGAATGTTAAAAGGGGGACTCATCAGTTGTGCAATGAGCTAACTGCTCATTATGAACAATTATTCTATTTTGAAAAAGGAAAAGAACCAGTGCTTGAACCCATTCAATCTATTTTAGGTGCTTCAGTGGTGAAATCACCTATTTCAGGGTGCTTTCAAGATGTCTCTTGCAATTTAAGGACTTTAAATTACAGCTTGCTGGAATAAATTTGAAGTTATATTAACGCTAATGGTGATGTATGGAGAGCTGAGCAGCTCATGTGCTCTGGTTTATAAATTTGGGCTTCAGCCAAATTTGCAAACCTAATACCCCTCCCAAACAGAGTTTTAATTGTCACCACAAAGCCACATCACAAAAACTTTCTCTTGATTTATATGGGAACAGATTCCTCTAAGATCACTGTCTGTCTTGTTTTGTTTTGTTGGTGTCCCATTTAAACAGAGACAAAGAGTAGAGAAAATTACTTTTTATTTTTATTTTCATTTTCACTTTTCTGTGCTTACCTACCCCAGACCCCAAGCCAACACTGGAAGCAGAATGGACTGTTCATACCACAGCAACTAGCAGTTCCTGAAAGTCATGCGAACAAGCAACTACACTGGAACAGGTATCATCTTCATGCTGACAAAGAGGCAAGACATAGAGAGGGGGTTTACCAAGTGTAACACACTTCTTCTCCCTGACTCAGAGAGTGATACGACATAGTAAACATAATAAATTTCAGAAACCCCATGAAGAATGAGAGAAAGAAATTTCCCCTCCCTGGAAACATGAAACCCAAACTAATATGATCATGATGAACAAAATATTTACTTATGCCAGGTGTGCCAAACATGGAACACCTTGTAATTAGTGCTGATAGCTTTTAAATGGCTTTAAGTTTTAACTATGGCTATTAGCCACAATAGCTAAATGTAAAACTACCATTTGTGGATCCAGTGACTCCAGATTCCCAGAGGCTGGAACAAATAGCAGGAGAAGATGAGCTTCCCACCGGGTACTGGACTAGACAAAGCTTTGGGAGTTATCCTTTGGTTACAGACATGAAAAAGGGGCAGGGGGGCAATCTAGCCCCATCCCTCAGAAGACAAAACACTTCTGGTATGTTATTCTTCTTTCACCACAAGAAAACTACTGCTACCATCATCCATCTCTCTGGCCCCAGACAGCCATCAGACAGAAGCCTCAGCAGGAAGTAATTTGCTTCCCCTAAACTTACAAGAAGAGCTCAACTGCAGCTGCCTTTCCTTCAGACTTCCAAACTTGGTACCTTCTAGATGTGTTGGGCCACATCTCCCATCATCTTCAGCCAACACTCAGACTGGAAGCTCTGGCCTAGAGTATCTTGAGGGCTGTGCAAGATAGATACGCAGTGAGCCGCAGCTGAGTTCTTTCTAAAAGGAAGAAAGCAGGGAAGCAAGCTCCTTGTTTGTCTGAGGCCGTCAGAGAGTCCTGCCCCAGTGTCACTACATGAGGGAGCTATTATTTTGGAGCCATTCCCAGAATACTGAGAAAGGCCTCGTTTCAAGCATCGGATGTCAAGGTTCAGGTTCAGTCAGGCTGCTAGGTAAGTTGCTCTGGGCCTTAGGGATGGACTGGCATATGAAAATTGAATGAGGCGATAACTCATTCCAGCAAGGCAGTTCCTACCTTATAAGAAGATAGTTCCGAAATCACAAGCCTCGATGAGCAAGAAGACATAACATGAGGAGACATAACATCCATCAGCCCCTCTTGTACTAACTGCTCTTCCGTGCAACAACACTGCAGCCACAGCATATGGCTGAGGCAACGTTTCTGAAACCATCCCTTCCTGCATCTTATCAGTCTTGCCTCATTCAGGTGTGCTGTGAACCCAGATAGAATGATCTAAACTCCCCTCTCCCAGAGTGACGTATTTAGGGCTGCTTGTCTAAAACCAAAACACCCATGAAAAAAGCACAAGGAATCAAGGCGAACTGTGGCGAGACGCAAGACAGCCTGCTTCTCAGACTAATTTGTCAGAGCAGTGCACTTGTTCTTTTTAATTAGCCTGGCAATTTTGTTCTACCCACAGCTGTCTCTACAACTTCCCTAACTGATTTCAACAAAACGGAAGAGAGTATTAAAATGCCCTGATTAACGGTATGCTGCTTAAAAGGTCATTTTAATCTTCCCTTAAAACAAGCAAACACACCAATGAGCTTTTTGAACCCAAGCAAGATCGAAAGGTGAAGGAAAGTGCTGGTATCACACAGAAGAGGAGATGAAGCTGGAGACATCAGAGTGGCATTTTTTATAAACTGTTGCTATTAGAAACAATGAGGTGGAGATGCCAAAAGAAACCTCGTTCTGCAGTTCAAAATGGTAATGCGTAAGCAGAAGCGCTCTCTCAGGGGCCGTATGGATTTATGCATGAAGGGAGGAACACTTCTATTTTTGAAATTAAACAAACAAAACCAGTAAAGGTTTTTTTCTTTCTTTCATTTTGCAGTTACCTAAGTCTAAGAAGCTCATCTTAAGTCTTTCTACTCTACAGCAATTACTTCTGAATTTCTGCCTCCACAATGAAGACAAAGATCAGTCTTGTGGCATCACCTTTGGTTACTAAGGTTACAAATGGGTCTCCACATTCCAAATATATGAGGGCTGGTGGGAGAAAGAGAAGCTGAAGAGCTAAGTATTGCTAGAAAAGGTCATATATGTGAATGCAGAAATAAAATTAAGATTTCAAGTCAATCAGGTAAGAGCAGACATTATAACAAATATAATACAATAAATATTGACTGGTATCTAGGTTGCAGGGCTAGAATTATTGCTTTTCAGCCTCTGCATTTCAATATAGAGGGGAGGGGAGGGGAGGGGAGCCTGTCAGGAAAGAGCCTTTTGACATGAAATGCTGAACTACGTATTGTATCAGTCAACTTTGCAGCTCCTTCTTGAATTCCGTTCCCAAAATTAATCCCAATTCCAGTCCCAGCAAACCCCCACTATCTCTGTAACCTTCTCTTTATTTAGATTCCATTCCACCCCAGGCTCACTCTGGACGGGTAACACAAATAAATACACGAAGCAGGAATATTGATAGCAGCATTTGCTATGTTATCTGTTATCACTTGAAGCATGCTCAACCAACAAAGTTGTAAAAACATTTCTATAATTAACAGGGGAGCCCTCAGCAAACTTTTCTGTTTAAGTAGAAATGCCATCAAAGCATGTATTTCCAGACTTTGAAATGTGAATTTCACTAGCTAGTACTGTTCACATCGAAGAAGCAAACATCGGAATTCTCCGCTTTTTCTTTCATTCCCTCTGCCACTCCCACAACCCTCAAACGCCTTTCACTTCCAGCTGACTTACCAGGCTGTAATGGAGGCAAGAGATCAGAAGCAGCAACAAGGGAAGTCACTTTCCACTCACTTCTCCAGTGATTGTCATGCCCTGTCATAGCATAACCAGCCAGGGCCACAACAGTCCCTAGGAAATGTAGTTTTCCAAGGGCTTATACAACACATTGCACTTATTTGATTCCTTATGACTTGTTGTACCTCAAAAAACAGAAATATGGATTGATGTGGGGTGAGCAGTAGTGAAAATGGTTGGAAATCTGGCTTTAAGAAATAAGCTTATTTGACTTATTTTTGAGGCAATTCAACACAAGCCACAAATGGTTCATCTGTTTCTAGGCATCCTCATTGACTGATTTTGTTATTGCTCAGAGAGCACCATAAGCAGACCTTAAAAACTAGGGGAAAATAGCAAAGGTGATTTCATTGGTCTACTGGACTTCTGCAGCACCTTCAAATGTGATTGGTTTGATCCAGATGTTGTTTCAGCAGTTACTGGAATCGTGTTGAGCGAACAAGGGAATCTGAACAAAGGAAGACATTTAGAGAGCACAAAGCACTTGGTTCAAATGGTGTTGTTGGGTAATTATTAAACTCTGGAAATAATTATCTTACCAGGAAAGCAGGCTCTTTTGATCAAGGAAGAGGAACAGACAGCCCTGTAGATATTCTTGGAACACAACTTCCATCACCCTTTAATATTGGCTATGCTGGGTAGAGATGACAGACTCTACAGCCTAACAACATTTTGAATGCTGCACATGCCCATTTTAAGAAAGTGTATTATTTTTATTTCAAAATGTGTGAACCCAGGACCAATGCATTTGTGGGGGTTTCTACTCATTCTGCTGAATGGACCCCAGACTTCTGCCCCCAAAATCCTGTTCCGATGGCAATACTACTTGCCCCTCCCACGTTACCATAATTTGGAATGGAATGAGCAGTAATGAAGGCAAAACTTTAGTTGAACAAAGCACAGCCCAGCCGGCTTCCAGCCATCTTTTTCCTGGATCAAAATCATGTTAGACTCAATACTCTGTGCTCTATGTATGCTGGAAAAAACATGTTGGAGTTCACATTTCCCTTTCCTGAAAACATTACTGTGCTAGTAAAAAAGAAATGCTCTGGAACAAATCCTTCTTTAAAAGTAAACAATATGCAATAGGGCAAAGTTAACTGCAGAGACAAATTTCCCTCTGAAAATGAATTGTGAACCAAATAGCTGACTGACTATTGTGCCAGCAAAACCCGCACATTGTGCCTGCCACTGTGGTAGGAAGCAAAAGAGCTATTCCTTCCACACGTACAGCCAGTTCTCTCTAAGTCTTCCGTAGATGGATTGAGTCTGAAGCTCCAGTCAAACTGGCAGCAACAAGGCAGTCAAGTTAAAAAGGAGCACGCTAGGTGGTTAAAAGCATGCCATTCAAAGTGGGACACAAACACCCACCCATTCATTCTGAATCACAGTCCACAATCTGTACCCCACCTAAAAGTTGCTCTTCGGTGCCAAGAAGCAGAGGTGGGCAGGGGAGATAGAGAAGAATTAGGACAAAAATATATGAAATTTTGACAGCCTTATATATCTCCCAGCTACTTTTTTCCCTTTAATGTACATCATCTCCTTCATGGATCACTGCCTTGTCGTGGCGAAGGGGCTTGCGTAGCTCAATGAAACTATGAGCTATGCCGTGCGGGGCCACCCAAGATGGACAGGACATAGCAGAGAGCTCTGACAAAATGTGATCCACTGGAGAAGGAAATGGCAACCCACTCAAGTATCCTCACCATGAAAACCCCATGGACAGTAGGAAAAGGCAAAAAGATATGAAACCGGAAGATGAGCCCCTCAGGTCAGAAGGTGTCCAAAGTGCAGGTCGGAAGAGCAGAGGGCTAGTACTAGTAGTGCCAGAAAGAATGAACCAACTGGGTCAAAGCCGAAAGGACACTCAGTTGCAGATGTATCTGGCGGTGAAAGGAGAGTCCGATGCTGCAAAGATCTATACTCCATAGGAACCTGGAATGTAAGATCCATGAATCAAGGCTAGCTCAGTGTGGTCAAACAAGAGACGACGAGACTGAACATCGACATCTTAGGAATCAGTGAACTAAAATGGACAGGAATGGGTGAATTTAATTCAGATGACCGTCAGGTATACTACTGCGGGCAAGAATCCCTCAGAAGAAATGGAGTAGCCTTCATAGTCAATAAAAGCATAGGAAAAGCAGTACTGGGATACAATCTCCAAAATGACAGAAGGATCTCAGTTCGAATCCAAGGCAAACCATTCAACATCACGGTAGTCCAAGTCTGTGCCACAACCACTGGTGCTGAAGAGGCTGAAGTTCACCATTTCTATGAAGGCCTACAACACCTTCTAGAATTAACACCAAAAAATGATGTCCTTATGATCATGGGGGATTGGAATGCTAAAGTAGGAAGCCAAAAGATAACTGGAATAACAGGCAAGTTTGGCCTTGGAGTACAAAATGAAGCAGGGCACAGGCTGGTAGAATTTTGTCAAGAGAATACGATGGTCATAGCAAACACTCTTTTCCAACAACCCAAGAGACGACTCTACACATGGACATCACCAGACTGTGGCTCAGATCATCAGCTTCTTGTTGCAAAATTTAGGCTTAAATTGAAGATAGCAGGGAAAAGCACTAGGCCACTCCGGTATGACCTAAATCATATCCCTGATGAATACACAGCAGAGGTGACAAGTAGATTTAAGGAATTAGATCTGATAGACAGAGTGCCTGAAGAACTATGGATGGAGGTTCGCAACATTGTACAAGAGGTAGCAACTGAAACCACCCCAAAGAAAAAGAAACGCAAGAAAGCAAAATGGCTGTCTGAGGAAGCTTTACAAATAGCTGAGGAAAGAAGGGAAGCGAAAGGCAAGGGAGAAAGAGAAAGATACACCCAACTGAATGCAGAATTCCAGAGAATAGCTAGAAGAGATAAGAATGCCTTCTTAAATGAACAGTGCAAAGAAATAGAAGAAAACAATAGAATAGGGAGGATCAGAGATCTCTTCAAGAAAATTGGAGATATGAAGGGAACGTTTCATGCAAAGATGGGCATGATAAAGGACCAAAATGGCAGGGACCTAAAAGAGGCAGAAGGGATTAAGAAGAGGTGGCAAGATTACACAGAAGTATTATACAAGAAAGAGTTTAACATTTCTGATAAGCATGATGGGGTGGTCACTGACCGTGAGCCAGACATCTTCGAATGTGAAGTCAAATGGGCCTTAGGAAGTCTGAGCAACAACAAAGCTAGTGGAGGTGACAGTATTCCAGCTGAGCTATTCAAAATCTTAAAAGACGATGCAGTAAAAGTGCTACACTCAATATGCCAGCAAATTTAGAAAACTCAACAGTAGCCACAGGATTGGAAAAGGTCAGTTTACATTCCCATCCCAAAGAAGGGCAATGCCTAAGAATGTTCAAACTACAGAACCATTGCACTCATTTCACAAAGTTATGCTCAAAATCCTACAAGCCAGGCTTCAGCAGTATGTGGACCGAGAACTACCAGAAGTACAGGCAGGATTTTGAAGAGGGAGAGGAACTAGAGATCAAATTGCCAACATATGCTGAATCATAGAGAAAGCTAGGGAGTTCCAGAAAAACATCTACTTCCACTTCATTGACTATGCTAAAGGCTTTGATTGTGTGGATCACAACAAACTGTAGCAAGTTCTTAAAGAGATGGGAGTACCAGACCATCATATTTGTCTCTTGAGAAACCTATATGCGGGTCAAGAAGCAACAGTGAGAACTGGACATGGAACCACTGACTGGTTCAAAATTGAGAAAGGAGTTCGGCAAGGCTGTATACTGCTGCCCTGCCTATTTAACTTATATGCAGAGCACATCATGAGAAAGGTGGAGCTAGATGAATCACCAGTTGAAATTAAGATTGCTGGGAGAAATATCAACATCCTCAGATATGCAGAAGATACCACTCTCATGGCAGAAAGTGAAGAGGAACTAAAGAGCTTCTTGATGGAGGTGAAGGAGGAGAGTGCAAAACTTGGCTAGAAACAACATTAAGAAAACTAAGATGATGGCATCCGGTCCTCTCACTTCCTGGCAAATAGATGGGGAAGAAATGGAGGTAGTGACAGATTTTATTTTCCTGGGCTCCAAGATCACCGCAGACGGGGACTGCAGCCAAGAAATTAAAAGACACTTGCTCCAGGGGAGGAAAGCTATGGCAAATCTAGACAGCATACTAAAAAGCAGAGACATCACCCTGCCAACAAAAGTGCGTATAGTCAAGGCTATGTTTTTCCCAGTTGCACTGTATGGCTGTGAAAGCTGGACCATAAGGAAGGCTGAGCGCTGAAGAAT
>NW_025336664.1:1332671-1338409 GCF_004798865.1 Varanus komodoensis | reverse complement strand
CATCTGCGAAATGCACAGAGTACATTCCGGGTCCAATGGGGAAGAAGTCCTGCTGCGCAAGAGCAAACAGTGAAGCCAAGCCACAGTGAAATATTATTGTCACAAGAGCAACAAAATAAAATCACCTATAATTCTTATGTCACTCAGGTATCCAAGGCTCACCTCCAAATTCCATCTCAAATAAATAACATCCGTAAGCAGAATATAATCAACTCAAAAACGGTTTAGGAATGTTTTAATTTAGTAAGAATACTTACAGGAGCACAGAAAGTGAGTTCTGCACATAGGCTATACAACCAGAAAAGATTAAAGTGCAATTAGTTAATATTTCTAGAAAAGATTGCCAAATTGAGTTATATCTCTCCAATTTATTCCTCCTATAGTACATTATTCTTCCTTGAGTAGACAGATATAGGTGACCTTCAATCCAATTTTCAATTATAAGTGCAGAATGTGACTTCCAAAACTGTATAATAATGTGCTTTGCTCTTAATAATGCCCTGGCAATTCAACGCATGTTAATTTGGAGGAACATTTCTCAAGGCATGCAGCAAATAAAAAAAATTAGGTGAGTGTTGGCTCACATCCAGCGTCCAATTTATTGGCAATATGAGCCCATTCACTGAAATGCTCAAACCACCTGAGCTTTGCTACAAGAAACCTGAAGCAAGAAGTCAACATTTTGGGCTTTTCCTCTCCAAGTCACCAGTCCTCTCCAACTCAGTCCATGAGCAAAGCATGCAGCGTTCAGTGCATGACTAAGTGAGTAACAGGAATGGGAGCAGCACTGAGTTCCATATGAGCTAATTCATGCTGCCAGTCTCAAGAGCTGTCCTGGTTTTTTCCATGCTCCTCTCTGAACACTTATTGGCCCCACCCTGGCAGGTTATATCACCTAAAGCCTTTATGTGCTCCTTAATCCAGTTCCTTCAAAGCAGGCAAATATCATCTCTCTCTGCTCCCATTTTCCTTTTGTTTTGTGCCTTTTCCTCCAGGTTTAGATTTTTTTCCCCTCATCTTTAAAAATGCTTCTCAGTCCCTGATAATTGACTATTACCCAAGCTTTCCCTTATCTTTAATTCTAGAGTTTGTGAGCCCTTTTTTAAAAAGAACGATTTGATTTTCTATCTCTAAATTCACTCCACTCTAATATGCAATTGCTGCTCTCACCTTCCTTGGCAATCACCTCCTATTTCCAGGGTCCTGCCATCATTAATCAACTTTTTTGTTAATATTTGTCTCAGGCTTTGGTACAACAGACTATACCACTTTCCTTCTCTCTTATTTAAGCTTGGTTTTATGCTTAGATTCTGCTTGCTACAGGTGCTTAGATTTCTTTCACTTGGTGAAACTAGTAGCCAGAATATTTGGATTGCTTAAAGAAGAGTAATAAAGCACCATGAACTAGATTTTTTTGCAATAGATTTAACCAAATTTCTGTGTTGACATTACCAAAAGAAACAGGTCATTATACAATAATGTGTATGTATTTATTTATTTACATATATTTATAGGCCGCCTATAATTGCCGAGGCCTTTATCAACTTGTGAAAAAGTGCATATGCAAACACAGTGTTACAGTAGGGAAGGGACTGAAATGGGACAATCAGCCTGCTTTCTAGTTGACCACCATATTTAATCTGTGACAAAGCTGGCCACAGAAACATGAGAAAAGGTTGTTTATCCAAATGCTTAGGGAGATTTCCAATATAATCTTATAAAGAATATATGCCAGTATGAATGATATAATAATCCCAATATAGTAGGGATGCTAACTCACAAAGGATTACCTCCAGAAGAACTGAAAGACTGGGATACATTAAACCAGTTCACATGCAAATGTCAGGCTGCATTTGGCCATCCTCAGGTCCATACGCTCCAATTACTTTCCTGACTTCTTTGTTTCAGCAAACCAGAGCTCAGCACTGAGGATGCTTTGATGGACTCTGGTTTGCCCTTGCACTCCAAATAACAATTGGAAACTATCACTTGAAGTTTGCTTCTGTAAACCCCCTCTATGCTGATGTGACTCAACAATGGTCCTGACACATCTGGCAAGTCGGTACCTTGGTGGAAAACCTTCCAACATGCATCCAAAAACTGAAGTTCTTCTTTTCCAGCAGACTCACTAGCTCAGACTGGTGAGGTCCTTTGAGATTCGTGTTTAGAATCACAAGGAAAGTGTGTCCGGCTACTAAGTAATTTCCTAATTTTCTGGCTAAACTTTCCAGAAATGGAAATCATCACCTCATTGAAGAAACAATAATCCATGAGCAGGTTCACACCACAGGGTGGCTAGGTAGAAACTCTAGCCTTAAATAGCCTGGGACTCCATCCTGCCCAACAAACTAGGCTCCGGGTGGGTCCTAAGGCATGCCCTCTCCCTCTTGCTCACACTGGTACCCCAAGGGACACCACACAGCAGCACTGAGGGGAGTGCCGTAGAGATGGCAATGTCTCAAAGCGTCCACACACTACTTTCAACAGCTATGATCAGGCTTCCCCGTCCTCTTGTGAATACCTGGAGAGCACAGGGGACAGTGCGCAAGTGCCTGCCACGAACTCTCTCCTTGAGCCCCGAAGTGGGTGACGGAAGTAGCTCGCCACATACCCTGGTGCCACTGCTGCGCACTTCCTCCCAAAGCCCTGGGTGCGGTGGGGTAGTGGTGCATGGATGACAGCTGTCCTAAGCACTGCTTGGGTGACTTTATCAGTGTAAACCCATAGCCATGTGGCCAGAGGAGCAAGACCTTCTGCCACTCTGGTCTAGCCGCTTCATAGGTTTTGGGCAGTACTGCAGCAGGATGGGTCTGGATGGGGTTAGTAAACTGGAAAGCAAGCTATGGATTCTTGGGGTGGTTCTGTAGCCACCTCAATGCCATCCCATGGAAAGCAGACCATGGTGGCTTGGCATGCCACACGAACCTAATCAGTATTTGCTAGGGGGCTGTTTTACTGTACTTGCATTCCCATAAAAGTAAATGTTTGCAGACTCAAGAGCCTTCCATATATCTTCTAATCAGAGTTAAGATGCTCACTCTCGGATCATTCTCTCTTCAATGAACTCCACATACGTGCTGGAACCAAGATTCTTTTCAAATAGCTATAATCTAACTAGCTAAGTTGGAATGATTTTTTGTTTTATTTTGAATCATGTATGATAATTATCTTTGTAAAGTAGGAATCCATCAACATGAAGTAGCATTCCCCTTTCCAATCTGTAATAGTTCCCAATTCTGTTGAGAGCAAATAAAAATCATAATTTGACAGCACATATATAACATCAAGCTATGGAAGTGTGCAAAATAGGGGTAGGAGTATGTGAATGCAAGGCTTTAGACCAATGGTAGACAACTGTTGCTGTTTTAGACTAAAAATCCCGTAATAGTCAGTATGGCCAGCAAGCAGGATAAGAGTTTTCCTTGGAGAGTTTCTGTGTCTGCTTGTCAGATCAGTGTGTAGAAACTAATCCAAAGAGTTTTGATATCGTTATTATTTTGATTTAACAGGTTCTGTGTGCCTTTCTGCCTTACAATCTCCTGAGAAAACCTGAACAAGCTGCACCTCAGTACAGAAGTAAAATTCCTTTTTAAGCTTCTACTAGTTGCTTATAAAATGCACCGAACCCTATTAATCTGTGTCTTGTAATGTTTATCAGCATTTTATTGACTAGTGATTTAGGAATCCCATTTTTCACTTACTGCCCCTTTTCAAAGTCCACTGATTATTTATATTTGTGACAACAGGGCTTCCTTACAAACCGATAAAAGCTGACAAATGCATAACATGAGTCATTAGAAAATGAGACCTTCAGCTTCCCTCCCACTGTTCCTGTGCTTTTGTTTGGATTTCATTCATTTCAGTTCCAAGAGGGTAAATCTGCCCAAAGCTCGAGTTCAGGTTCAATCAAAATAATATTTAGTTCTTGCAAAGTCCATGCAAAATATTTTCATGTGCACTTGTTTATTTAACTATGCTGCAGTATGAAATAGATTGATATTTGGAAAGTAGGCTTCTCCCTTTAAGTTTGCAAGCAACTCAAATATTTCCACTATTGCAAAGGTGCAAGAGCAGTAAAAAAAGAGGACAAAACAGAAAAATATGTGGTGAGCCTATTATAGACTCAACAGAACTATGTGCTCCCTTTTCTGCTACACACCTGCTTTATGGGTAGGGGAGTGATTTCAGACCAATTTGTGTCCCTGTTCACCTGGCCACTGTAAATGACCGGTGTCATGTCATATGCTAGGCAACAGCAGGTCCACTTGATTACAGAGCTCTGCATAATCATGGCTTCCAGGCACTAGCACACGAAAGAGCACACAACCGGGAATAAGTGCTTGTCATATGCACACAGTTTCATAATCTTATGTACCTAACATGGCTTTTCATGTATTTGTAAAAAAGAAAAGAAAATGTAAACTTGTCCTCAGATGTTGATTATACCCAGGAAAGATTAAGTCTGTGTTAAAAAACAAACTTGGTTCTGAAAAGTAACAGGTCAGAAATCAGAAACAGGAACCGACAGCCTGTTTGGAAGTGAAGGTTGGTTCATAAAGGAGGACAAAATGGAGGGAATGGGGTCCTGAATTATGCAAACTAGAAGAGTAGTCAATTATGATGGCTTTCAAGACTGCAAGTTAGATCACATTTTGAGTCTTCTGTTTTATATTGACCTGATCAATGTGAAACCAATCATGATCATCTGGGACAGAGCACCACCATAGCTGACTCACCTGAAATATTCAGAGTATTCAAGCCAACAACACAACACTTGTAAACTTTCTGTGATCAGAGCATTTTGAAACAACTTCCAAGAGCTTTGAGGATGAGCTAATCGTCCCCAGACAGTACTGCAAAGGTGACTAAAATCATTCCTGACCACTGACCATGCAAGCTGGAGCTGAAGAGAGATGGAGTTTGCCAGATTCTGGAGAGCACCAGCCTTCACTAAGGCTGTAATCTTCGTGGTAATGGTGAATTTTTAAGTGTATCTTGGAAACTTAATTCTTTTGCCAGCATTTCTCCTCAACCAACTGGGCATCAAAGCTTTCACTCATTCATATTTAAAAGGAACAAGGTTCCCAATGAGTTTTGGTCAGAGTGAAGATAAGAAGTCTGCTTTACATACCCACTGGGGGAACAAACATCTACGCACACACAGTTCAGAGTTTCCTATTTGTTGCACCAAACGACATTTCCACATTTTCTTTCATTATCTCACAGAGCAAATCAGAATAGCTTTGGTTCAAAAGAAGTATGATGAATGTGTGAAGAACACTGGGAATGCAATCAACAGTTTTTTCCTTATCCACACTACTATTACGCAGATGACAACTGTACTATAAATTCATGAATGTTGCTGCCTGGTGTCTACATGTCCCATCATGCTTCATTAACAAACAATTGAGCCAGTTCTGCTTTCAGTGATAGTACTTGTTAACAAATGCAGGCACTGAGCAGTAGGTCAGTATTTGCTTAAAGGCAACCTAAAAGGATACTCACCAACAACGATAAAGACACAGGAACCATATCCTGTGGTAGACACAAATGCCAGGTTTCCCCTATCTACCCTGGCAACATAATACAGGACTTTCAGATGTCACCTACAACATCAAGGGCTCCTGAGAACCTGCTCTCAGTGGTTAACATGAGCTGAATGTTTAAAAGTTGTTGTTGTTGTTGTTGTTGTTGTTGTTATTATTATTATTATTATTATAACATTTCTATGCCGCCCC
>NW_025336664.1:1286070-1332571 GCF_004798865.1 Varanus komodoensis | reverse complement strand
GCTGGACCATAAGGAAGGCTGAGCGCTGAAGAATTGAGGCCTTTGAATTGCGGTGCTGGAGGAAACTCCTGCAAGTCCCTTGGACCGCAAGGCCATCAAACCGGTCAGTCCTAGAGGAGATCAACCCTTACTGCTCTTTAGAAGGCCAGATACTGAAGATGAAACTCAAATACTTTGGCCACCTAATGAGAAGGAAGGACTCCCTGGAGAAGAGTCTGATGCTGGGAACAATAGATGGCAAAAGAAGAAGGGGACGGCAGAGGATGAGGTGGCTGGAAGGAGTCATTGGGGCAGTGGGTGTGAGCTTGGGTGAACTCTGGGGGATGGTAGAGGACAGGAAGGCCTGGAGGAATGTTGTCCATGGGGTCACGATGGGTCGGACATGACTTCGTGACTGACAACAACAAATGTACATCATCCGGTAAAAGTAACAGGAAAGAACAATCTACATCATTTATAGATGGACCTAGTCCTAGTCTTTTCAGGATAGAGGCATTTTATTGCTAACAATCAAAAACATTGTGCAGTTCCTCCATTTTTTCTTTTCTGAAAAAAAATTCTACATTACGGGGAAAAACAGAAGTGGTAGGTAAACATGGGTGACTTTCTGGGGGAAGATGACATCTGGATCCCTCCCCCAGTGCAATCTTTTGAATGAGGTGGGACAATTGTAACATAAAGCCCCATCTAGAATCATTCCATCTCCAAATTCTGGGCTAGGAGGCCAGTAGTCCTAGGTATGTGGATCAGAGATATGTCAGAAACTTGACACCTCTTGGACCTTTGTTTTGGCCATTCTGTTGGAGTTTTGACGGCCTTGGATTCTGCACCAGCTGAGAACCATGGCAGAGTCCTCCTCTAAAATGTTGATCGCCTGGATAAACCTCCAGCTATATCACTGTTACAAATACAGAAACTTTTCAAAATGGACTCAAACCCAGTCTTTGAAAGTGAGGTCTCCAAATGGTGTGGTTAAAATGGTTGGACCCTCATCTCTAGAACATACTCCCCAAGGAAGTGTGCCTGACACTATCTTTGTTTTCTTTCTGGAGCCAGGTGAAAACCATTTTATTGAACAGATGCTTTAAACCAAGTTAATAGCAGAGACAAGATAGAGAGATGATTTTAACAAAGTGGTTTTAATTTCACTTGTATCTGAACTGCTTTTATGCTATGTATTAATTTTTCTTCATCACCAGGAATTGCCAAGTAGTATTTGGTTTTAATTGGTTTTATTGTTTTGTACTATTTTTATTGTGATATGTTTTTTATTTGTCAACTGCCCAGAGAGCTCTACAGGGTATGGAGTGGGATATAAACGTAATAAATAAATAAAAATAAACTTTCACTGAGAGTTGTCTTTGCCAGCATTCTTCTATTATTTCTGTAACACAACATTCTTAACCCACAAACCATTTGTTTTCTCCAGCAGAAAAAAGGAGAGAATATACTCCATTTCCACAGTATACCAAAACAAATATGGACAAACACTAATGGGAAAATACAGGCCATAAATGTAATTTCCCATTTTAACATTTTAAAATGTTCATAATACTCCAGAAGGCTAACCCCAGGAAGTAGTAATAAGCTGTTACTTGGATCAGTCCCATGGGCTCTCTCATCTCATGCTTATTAAAAGGCAAAAAGGCTGTAATCGCTTAGAGCATGGAACAAAACAGGAATAACTCTGAAGAAAATGTACCCAGGGGAAAGGCAAAAGTCTCTCTGTTGTCTACTGCATTATGAGAGCTACTTTCTGAATGAGCATCTCCAGGCATGGAATAAAGCCCATCTCTCAGTGCAAAAGAGGGTCAAGTGTGGCCCGGTAATGACAGTGTTGGTGCGGACTCAAGAGACCAGGTTCTAGAGCCTATTCAACCAAGAAGCTCAGTGGGTGACTCAGAACCCATCACTGACACCCAGTCTCACCCATCTCCCAGGCTGCTGTGAACAAAAGTTGGAGAGGTTCCTTGTGAGGGATAAAAAAACAGGATGATGATGATGATGATAAGCATTGTCACTGTCATTATCATCACACAATGAGAAGGAATCTGTGGATAAATCAGGTTCAGAAATAAAGATACATAGGCCAACACAGCTAAATCACAGGACTCTTCCCGAAACAGTAGGCGAACAGTCCACAGTAGAAAAAGAAAGCTATGGGTGACATTGCTTGACATTTAAGTACGTTTTCCTTTCCCACTGCCCAAATCACTCCACAGAGGCAGGTGGACAACATTATTGTCCAAACATCCTTATTATTAAGCACATTGTTCTGGGTTTAACTATCACATCTCTGTAAGGGACCATCCACAGAAGCTGACTGGGGCAATACTTGGGTCAGCCTCTCAGGGCTTGATGGAGTATGAACAGCCCCAAAATATGTTGTCATGGGAACTAAGCAGACAATGGCTTCTTGAGGCAGGATGATTTCAAAATATACTGAAGAGGAAAACCCCTTAGAAATAGGGGATGCTTTTCTCTCCCCCAAATATTCCCCTTCCAGGAGGAAAGTGCAAAGTGTCAGCATCAGAAGGGTAGCTCTGAGCTTCAGGAAATCTGAGAAAGCTGTATGTTGAGTTCCAGAAACATCTATAGTGGGGTCAGAAGCGCAGCTGCAGTGCATTGTATACATGTAGACTGAAGATTTTACAAAATGTTAACACATTTGCAAGGATAAGAACATATGAACTATTTTGGTAAGTTATCTGTAAGCCCATTAAATATATATTCCCCTTCCTTTTTTCTAGCCCATCTAACATGCCATTTCCCCCATTTTTACAACATGTCAGCTTTCCGCCAGTCCTCAATTCAGTAACTTAATTTCCAGCATCTCACATATTGCTGTTCTAAATACATTTTGTGCTCAAGTATACAAAATGAATCACAAGTTCTTACAAAGCTACCACTTCCAAAATATTTAAAAAGCTCTATCATACAAGCAACCAAGTTATTCAATCAAGGTTTTATGAAATGAAATACTAAGCTACAATCAATACAATGTTAATCTAGCATATATTTACCATTCAAGTTTAATATAAATGTTCAAGATTTTAAGAAGCCTTCTTTGTTATTTTCACTCTTTTTTTTTCTTTTTGGCATAGCATTTGGATTTTCAGAAAGTCACATAAAACCCCATGGCAGAATAGCAAACAAAGAACTTGTGGCAAATCTCTTTTTCTATCTTTATTTTTCTTTCAATGTTTGGTATTCATAGGAGTTTTTTAAACCTTGTTCTTTGCTATGGCTTTCAAAAGAGAAACCAGATATATTTCCTGACAAGCCTGATCCAAACCTAATAAAACCATACTGCACGAACAGCCCTCTTAGGCACCCACACATTCTTCAAAGTATCATCAAGTCATTTATCTGGCTCAACAAATCTTTACAGGCAAACACAGGTCACGGACAACATACTTTCTTGAGATGAACCAGAAACAAAGCTTGTTTAAGAAGGCCAGCTTCTTAGAATCTAAGGGCCATGTGTCAAGGCAGTTGTTCCGATCCTGACATTCCTTGTAGTTCACCAGCATTCAAGGTGTCATCTAATACAAGACCAACCAGCTGAGATTGTGTTATTTTAGCCCTTAACGCCTAACTGATTTTGTAGTGATCTGTTCTGCTGGCATCCACGCTTTATGTGTGGCACTATCTATTAAACCGGAACCACAAGGGACTGCTGTCCACATGCATTGCATACTGAAGACACCATTCAGTTTCTGGCATCTCCAGCCTGGCTGCAACCCTAGAGAGCTGCTGTCAGTCCGCACGCCAAATACTGAGTAAATGAACCAACAGTCTGGCACCATACCTTTCAGGGTCAAACAAACAAACAAACAAAAAACCCAAACCTGCCATCACTGCAGCCACTGAATCAAATACACACAGCCCAGTACATAGCAGCAGCAGCAATAGCCGGTAATATTCATAAGTTAGCATCAACTACTGGGCAGTACAGAAATATAATAAATAAATAAAGCCCCAGATCCACACAGAAAAGCTGGCATCGCTTTCAATTACAAAGCAGCTGCTAATGTTCAAAGTTACTCCTGGCCAGGGTTCTTTTCCCCAACACAAGAGCCTAGCCTGAGATCAAGCATCTCATTAAGAGAGCAAAAGGACTTGTAACCACTTAGGATAAATGACACTTCAGCTGGGACTTGAGCTTGATCACCCTCAAGAACACAATCCAAGCAAGGACCAACTTGCAGGCATATGCACAGCAGAGAGCACGAACAATTAAAGGCGACTGTGCAAACTTTATTTCAGGAGGTGCACCCTGCATGATGAGCCCACAAGGGCCTTTGCTGCTCCTCAAGCAGCTCCCTCTGGAGTGGCTAGTCAGATTTCCGATGCCTCATTTGCAGTTTCAGTAACCGCTAATATATTCAGTAGAGATGCTAGCAAGAGGGCTCACTAGGTTGTCCTGTATGTTCAGCGGCTTGGGATCTAGTGTCAAAATTGCCCAGAACGTATTTCTGCAGTGATCATATTGGGTTTGAGTCAATGGCATCATTCTACAAGCAGAAAGGGAAAAGCTGTCTGCAAGGATTCTTCTTCCCCCCGAAGCCTTCCTCCCTTATGCCCCCCACATCTGCGAAATGCACAGAGTACATTCCGGGTCCAATGGGGAAGAAGTCCTGCTGCGCAAGAGCAAACAGTGAAGCCAAGCCACAGTGAAATATTATTGTCACAAGAGCAACAAAATAAAATCACCTATAATTCTTATGTCACTCAGGTATCCAAGGCTCACCTCCAAATTCCATCTCAAATAAATAACATCCGTAAGCAGAATATAATCAACTCAAAAACGGTTTAGGAATGTTTTAATTTAGTAAGAATACTTACAGGAGCACAGAAAGTGAGTTCTGCACATAGGCTATACAACCAGAAAAGATTAAAGTGCAATTAGTTAATATTTCTAGAAAAGATTGCCAAATTGAGTTATATCTCTCCAATTTATTCCTCCTATAGTACATTATTCTTCCTTGAGTAGACAGATATAGGTGACCTTCAATCCAATTTTCAATTATAAGTGCAGAATGTGACTTCCAAAACTGTATAATAATGTGCTTTGCTCTTAATAATGCCCTGGCAATTCAACGCATGTTAATTTGGAGGAACATTTCTCAAGGCATGCAGCAAATAAAAAAAATTAGGTGAGTGTTGGCTCACATCCAGCGTCCAATTTATTGGCAATATGAGCCCATTCACTGAAATGCTCAAACCACCTGAGCTTTGCTACAAGAAACCTGAAGCAAGAAGTCAACATTTTGGGCTTTTCCTCTCCAAGTCACCAGTCCTCTCCAACTCAGTCCATGAGCAAAGCATGCAGCGTTCAGTGCATGACTAAGTGAGTAACAGGAATGGGAGCAGCACTGAGTTCCATATGAGCTAATTCATGCTGCCAGTCTCAAGAGCTGTCCTGGTTTTTTCCATGCTCCTCTCTGAACACTTATTGGCCCCACCCTGGCAGGTTATATCACCTAAAGCCTTTATGTGCTCCTTAATCCAGTTCCTTCAAAGCAGGCAAATATCATCTCTCTCTGCTCCCATTTTCCTTTTGTTTTGTGCCTTTTCCTCCAGGTTTAGATTTTTTTCCCCTCATCTTTAAAAATGCTTCTCAGTCCCTGATAATTGACTATTACCCAAGCTTTCCCTTATCTTTAATTCTAGAGTTTGTGAGCCCTTTTTTAAAAAGAACGATTTGATTTTCTATCTCTAAATTCACTCCACTCTAATATGCAATTGCTGCTCTCACCTTCCTTGGCAATCACCTCCTATTTCCAGGGTCCTGCCATCATTAATCAACTTTTTTGTTAATATTTGTCTCAGGCTTTGGTACAACAGACTATACCACTTTCCTTCTCTCTTATTTAAGCTTGGTTTTATGCTTAGATTCTGCTTGCTACAGGTGCTTAGATTTCTTTCACTTGGTGAAACTAGTAGCCAGAATATTTGGATTGCTTAAAGAAGAGTAATAAAGCACCATGAACTAGATTTTTTTGCAATAGATTTAACCAAATTTCTGTGTTGACATTACCAAAAGAAACAGGTCATTATACAATAATGTGTATGTATTTATTTATTTACATATATTTATAGGCCGCCTATAATTGCCGAGGCCTTTATCAACTTGTGAAAAAGTGCATATGCAAACACAGTGTTACAGTAGGGAAGGGACTGAAATGGGACAATCAGCCTGCTTTCTAGTTGACCACCATATTTAATCTGTGACAAAGCTGGCCACAGAAACATGAGAAAAGGTTGTTTATCCAAATGCTTAGGGAGATTTCCAATATAATCTTATAAAGAATATATGCCAGTATGAATGATATAATAATCCCAATATAGTAGGGATGCTAACTCACAAAGGATTACCTCCAGAAGAACTGAAAGACTGGGATACATTAAACCAGTTCACATGCAAATGTCAGGCTGCATTTGGCCATCCTCAGGTCCATACGCTCCAATTACTTTCCTGACTTCTTTGTTTCAGCAAACCAGAGCTCAGCACTGAGGATGCTTTGATGGACTCTGGTTTGCCCTTGCACTCCAAATAACAATTGGAAACTATCACTTGAAGTTTGCTTCTGTAAACCCCCTCTATGCTGATGTGACTCAACAATGGTCCTGACACATCTGGCAAGTCGGTACCTTGGTGGAAAACCTTCCAACATGCATCCAAAAACTGAAGTTCTTCTTTTCCAGCAGACTCACTAGCTCAGACTGGTGAGGTCCTTTGAGATTCGTGTTTAGAATCACAAGGAAAGTGTGTCCGGCTACTAAGTAATTTCCTAATTTTCTGGCTAAACTTTCCAGAAATGGAAATCATCACCTCATTGAAGAAACAATAATCCATGAGCAGGTTCACACCACAGGGTGGCTAGGTAGAAACTCTAGCCTTAAATAGCCTGGGACTCCATCCTGCCCAACAAACTAGGCTCCGGGTGGGTCCTAAGGCATGCCCTCTCCCTCTTGCTCACACTGGTACCCCAAGGGACACCACACAGCAGCACTGAGGGGAGTGCCGTAGAGATGGCAATGTCTCAAAGCGTCCACACACTACTTTCAACAGCTATGATCAGGCTTCCCCGTCCTCTTGTGAATACCTGGAGAGCACAGGGGACAGTGCGCAAGTGCCTGCCACGAACTCTCTCCTTGAGCCCCGAAGTGGGTGACGGAAGTAGCTCGCCACATACCCTGGTGCCACTGCTGCGCACTTCCTCCCAAAGCCCTGGGTGCGGTGGGGTAGTGGTGCATGGATGACAGCTGTCCTAAGCACTGCTTGGGTGACTTTATCAGTGTAAACCCATAGCCATGTGGCCAGAGGAGCAAGACCTTCTGCCACTCTGGTCTAGCCGCTTCATAGGTTTTGGGCAGTACTGCAGCAGGATGGGTCTGGATGGGGTTAGTAAACTGGAAAGCAAGCTATGGATTCTTGGGGTGGTTCTGTAGCCACCTCAATGCCATCCCATGGAAAGCAGACCATGGTGGCTTGGCATGCCACACGAACCTAATCAGTATTTGCTAGGGGGCTGTTTTACTGTACTTGCATTCCCATAAAAGTAAATGTTTGCAGACTCAAGAGCCTTCCATATATCTTCTAATCAGAGTTAAGATGCTCACTCTCGGATCATTCTCTCTTCAATGAACTCCACATACGTGCTGGAACCAAGATTCTTTTCAAATAGCTATAATCTAACTAGCTAAGTTGGAATGATTTTTTGTTTTATTTTGAATCATGTATGATAATTATCTTTGTAAAGTAGGAATCCATCAACATGAAGTAGCATTCCCCTTTCCAATCTGTAATAGTTCCCAATTCTGTTGAGAGCAAATAAAAATCATAATTTGACAGCACATATATAACATCAAGCTATGGAAGTGTGCAAAATAGGGGTAGGAGTATGTGAATGCAAGGCTTTAGACCAATGGTAGACAACTGTTGCTGTTTTAGACTAAAAATCCCGTAATAGTCAGTATGGCCAGCAAGCAGGATAAGAGTTTTCCTTGGAGAGTTTCTGTGTCTGCTTGTCAGATCAGTGTGTAGAAACTAATCCAAAGAGTTTTGATATCGTTATTATTTTGATTTAACAGGTTCTGTGTGCCTTTCTGCCTTACAATCTCCTGAGAAAACCTGAACAAGCTGCACCTCAGTACAGAAGTAAAATTCCTTTTTAAGCTTCTACTAGTTGCTTATAAAATGCACCGAACCCTATTAATCTGTGTCTTGTAATGTTTATCAGCATTTTATTGACTAGTGATTTAGGAATCCCATTTTTCACTTACTGCCCCTTTTCAAAGTCCACTGATTATTTATATTTGTGACAACAGGGCTTCCTTACAAACCGATAAAAGCTGACAAATGCATAACATGAGTCATTAGAAAATGAGACCTTCAGCTTCCCTCCCACTGTTCCTGTGCTTTTGTTTGGATTTCATTCATTTCAGTTCCAAGAGGGTAAATCTGCCCAAAGCTCGAGTTCAGGTTCAATCAAAATAATATTTAGTTCTTGCAAAGTCCATGCAAAATATTTTCATGTGCACTTGTTTATTTAACTATGCTGCAGTATGAAATAGATTGATATTTGGAAAGTAGGCTTCTCCCTTTAAGTTTGCAAGCAACTCAAATATTTCCACTATTGCAAAGGTGCAAGAGCAGTAAAAAAAGAGGACAAAACAGAAAAATATGTGGTGAGCCTATTATAGACTCAACAGAACTATGTGCTCCCTTTTCTGCTACACACCTGCTTTATGGGTAGGGGAGTGATTTCAGACCAATTTGTGTCCCTGTTCACCTGGCCACTGTAAATGACCGGTGTCATGTCATATGCTAGGCAACAGCAGGTCCACTTGATTACAGAGCTCTGCATAATCATGGCTTCCAGGCACTAGCACACGAAAGAGCACACAACCGGGAATAAGTGCTTGTCATATGCACACAGTTTCATAATCTTATGTACCTAACATGGCTTTTCATGTATTTGTAAAAAAGAAAAGAAAATGTAAACTTGTCCTCAGATGTTGATTATACCCAGGAAAGATTAAGTCTGTGTTAAAAAACAAACTTGGTTCTGAAAAGTAACAGGTCAGAAATCAGAAACAGGAACCGACAGCCTGTTTGGAAGTGAAGGTTGGTTCATAAAGGAGGACAAAATGGAGGGAATGGGGTCCTGAATTATGCAAACTAGAAGAGTAGTCAATTATGATGGCTTTCAAGACTGCAAGTTAGATCACATTTTGAGTCTTCTGTTTTATATTGACCTGATCAATGTGAAACCAATCATGATCATCTGGGACAGAGCACCACCATAGCTGACTCACCTGAAATATTCAGAGTATTCAAGCCAACAACACAACACTTGTAAACTTTCTGTGATCAGAGCATTTTGAAACAACTTCCAAGAGCTTTGAGGATGAGCTAATCGTCCCCAGACAGTACTGCAAAGGTGACTAAAATCATTCCTGACCACTGACCATGCAAGCTGGAGCTGAAGAGAGATGGAGTTTGCCAGATTCTGGAGAGCACCAGCCTTCACTAAGGCTGTAATCTTCGTGGTAATGGTGAATTTTTAAGTGTATCTTGGAAACTTAATTCTTTTGCCAGCATTTCTCCTCAACCAACTGGGCATCAAAGCTTTCACTCATTCATATTTAAAAGGAACAAGGTTCCCAATGAGTTTTGGTCAGAGTGAAGATAAGAAGTCTGCTTTACATACCCACTGGGGGAACAAACATCTACGCACACACAGTTCAGAGTTTCCTATTTGTTGCACCAAACGACATTTCCACATTTTCTTTCATTATCTCACAGAGCAAATCAGAATAGCTTTGGTTCAAAAGAAGTATGATGAATGTGTGAAGAACACTGGGAATGCAATCAACAGTTTTTTCCTTATCCACACTACTATTACGCAGATGACAACTGTACTATAAATTCATGAATGTTGCTGCCTGGTGTCTACATGTCCCATCATGCTTCATTAACAAACAATTGAGCCAGTTCTGCTTTCAGTGATAGTACTTGTTAACAAATGCAGGCACTGAGCAGTAGGTCAGTATTTGCTTAAAGGCAACCTAAAAGGATACTCACCAACAACGATAAAGACACAGGAACCATATCCTGTGGTAGACACAAATGCCAGGTTTCCCCTATCTACCCTGGCAACATAATACAGGACTTTCAGATGTCACCTACAACATCAAGGGCTCCTGAGAACCTGCTCTCAGTGGTTAACATGAGCTGAATGTTTAAAAGTTGTTGTTGTTGTTGTTGTTGTTGTTGTTATTATTATTATTATTATTATAACATTTCTATGCCGCCCCTTGCCGAAACCTCGGGGCGGCTTACAACATGATAAAATACATTGAAATACAATAGTACATAATAAATTACCATTAAATATAAAATACAAAAAAATACATTGATTTACAAATACAAAATTAAAATTATCAGTATAAAATAAAAATATAGGAGAAAGAGAAGGAAGAAGAAGTTGCCCTGGCCAGATCATATGTTTTAACCATTCAAATGATGTTTAAATAAAAAGGTCTTTACCTGGCGCCGAAAAATCAGTAACGACGATGCCAGGCGAACCTCTTTGGGGAGTGAGTTCCATAGGTTGGGCGCCACCGCAGAGAAAGCCCTCCTCCGGGTACTTACTCTCCTAATTTCTTTCATGGAGGGTTCCCGGAGAAGGGACTCTCCCGCAGATCTCAAAGGGCGGTCAGGCATATACGGACGTAAGCGCTCGTTCAGGTAGCCAGGACCCAAGCCGTTTAGGGCTTTGTAGGTCATAATCAACACCTTGAATTGGCCCCGGGCTTCAATGGGAAGCCAGTGAAGCTGATGGAGGACTGGAGTCATGTGAGCATAACGCCCCGTCCCCGTCAGCAACCTGGCAGCTCTATTTTGCACCAATTGAAGTGTTCGGACTGTCTTCAGGGGAAGCCCCACGTAAAGCGCGTTACAGAAGTCTAGGCGGGAAGTCACCAGCGCGTGTGTCACCGTCGCCAGGCAGTCGTACTCCAGGTAGGGGCGCAGCTGATTAATCAGCCGAAGCTGAAGGAAGGCGTTCCTCGCTACTGCTGTCACCTGAGCTTCCAAAGAAAGCTCCGGGTCGAGGAGTACTCCTAAGCTGCGGACCTTATCCCTAAGAGGGAGTGTTGCACCATTCAGGACCAGGTCAAATCCACCCTCTCCGAAACCCGATCCGCCAACCAACAGGACCTCCATCTTGTCTGGGTTGAGTTTCAGTTTATTGGCCCTCATCCATTCCCTTACCTCGGCCAAGCACCGGTTCAGCACAGCCACTACCTCACCTGGATTAGTGGAGAATGAGAGGTAAAGCTGGGTATCATCAGCGTATTGATGATTCCGCAGCCCACACCTCCTGATGACCTCTCCCAGCGGTTTCATATAGATGTTAAATAGCAGAGGGGATAGAATGGAGCCCTGTGGTACCCCATGGCATAGCTGCCATGATGTAGAGACATGGTCCCCCAGCACTACCTTCTGGAATCGACCGTCGAGATAGGAGCGGAACCATTGCAAAGCAGTGCCTCCAACCCCCAATCCCGCAAGTCTATCCAGAAGGATACCATGGTCGATGGTATCGAAAGCCGCCGAGAGGTCCAGAAGAACCAACAGGGATGTACCCCCCCTGTCCTTCTCCCTGCACAGGTCGTCGTACAGGGCGACCAAGGCAGATTCAGTACTGTACCCGGGTCTGAAGCCGGACTGAAAAGGATCCAGATAATCAGTTTCATCCAAGAGTGCTTGGAGTTGTCCCGCCACCACTCGCTCCAACACCTTGCCCAGAAACAGGATGTTGGCCACAGGTCTATAGTTAGTGGCCATCTCTGGATCCAGTGACGCTTTCTTCAGGACCGGTCGTATTACCGCCTCCTTTAAAGGGGCAGGCACTCGACCCTCCCTCAGAGAAGCATTAACCACTTCCAAGATCCAGGTCCCAATCCCGTGCTTGGAGTTATTTATTAACCAAGACAGGCAAGGATCCAATAGGCAAGTGGTGGGACGTACTCTTCCAAGCACCTTGTCCACATCATTGGGCCGCAATAATTGAAATTCCTCCAGTAATTTTGGACCAGACGGTGGCATTGGCGACTCCTCAGAGACCTCTGATTCATTAGTGGAGTCCAGCTCGTGACGAATCTGAGCGATTTTCTCCCTGAAATGCCTGGCAAAGTCGTCACAGCAGGCCTTTGAGGGTGGCATCGGATCTTCCTTAAGACCCAGGCGAACCAGGCCTTGCACCACTCGAAAAAGCTCTGCTGGACGGCATTGTGAGGAGGCAATGGAAGCGGAAAAAAACTTCTTTTTCGCCGCCTTCACCGCCACAGCATAGGCCCGATAGTGGGCTCTCAAGTGTGTTCGGTCAGATTCATCCCGTGATTTCCTCCACCTACGCTCTAGCCGTCTCCCAGCTCGCTTCATCGCCCGTAATTCAGGTGTATACCAAGGGGAAGGGCGGACTCTGCCCGGTGGGAGAGGACGCTTAGGAGCGATCGTGTCCACAGCCCTGGTCATCTCTCCGTTCCACAGTTCGACCAGAGCCTCGACAGGAGCACCAGTCTTGTCAGCCGGAAACTCCCCCAGGGCCTTCAGGAATCCATCCGGATCCATCCGGCTCCGGGGGTGGGCCCATACAATCGGGTCCGCACTCTTATAGAGGGAGAGGCCGCTCTCGAGCACAAACCTCACCAGGAGGTGATCTGACCATGACAGGGGAGTCAAACATAAGTTCTTCACCCTCAGGTCATCCTCTACCTGCCCCGTCGTGAATACCAGGTCCAGAGTGTGTCCACATTCATGAGTAGGGCCAGTGACGTGTTGAGACAGGCCCATGGCCGTCATAGAGGCCATGAAGTCTTTCAGTCACACATTAATTTGCAAACAAACCAAAAGCAATTATGATGGGAAACCAGTGCCAGTTGGAGTTTTAAGTAGACAAAAAGTAACTTTTGTAATGCCCTATAGCTAAGTGCAATAAAACTTGACTTTAAAAAGTAACTTGTCCTGCATTACATTGTGCAAAGTGTGACAAAGGCTTAAGCTGCTATCCTATCCACGTGTAGACAAAAAAAAGTTAAAAGTCAACATTAAAATATTGGAACTTGGAAGTGTGATCACTTGTAACTAGCAGAAACAGTTGTATATTGTCAGAATAAATTCTGCCAAAACAGTAAATACATTCAGACTCATTTTGTAAACAATTATATTCTTAGAATAGCATAATACCATTCTCAAAGCATTTGGAATATTTCAGAACAGATTGCACTGGGAAAGCTAATCTGGAAAAATCACTTACTGGTTGTTATGCATCGCCATTAAAGAATGCTGCCACAATATTCAACAGCACAAATGCCTAGTTTACCACCTAGGGAAAAAACTCAAATGCACTGATAATGGGGAATGCTTGGCTCAACAGCACTGAAAAAGAAAAAGACTACGGAAGTGCTGTGGACAACAAACTAAACATGAGCCAGAAATGCGATAAAGCTGCAAAAAGGGCAAACAGTATTTTGGAGCGCATAAATGGAAGCATCACTTCCAGAACAAAAGAGCTACTAGTTCCCCTTTACTCAATACTTGCCAGACTTCACCTGGGGTACTGTATTCAGTTCTGGGCACACAGGTTTAAAAGACACAGAAAAACTAGAAAGCGTTCAGAGGAGGGCAACTAAGATGATCCAGGGTCTGGAAACTAAGCACTACAATGAGAGGCTGCGAGAGCTGGCCATCTTTAGCGCTGAGGAGAGAAAATTATGTGAGAGAGCTGATATGATAGCACTCTACAAATACCTCAGAGACTGTCACAAAGAGGAAAGAAAAGACCTCTTCTCATTCATCCCTGAGTGTAGGACAGGGACCAAGGAACTTAAACTGCAGTATACCAGATTCAGGGAAATCTTCCTCAC
Source organism: Varanus komodoensis (assembly GCF_004798865.1). NCBI lineage: Eukaryota > Metazoa > Chordata > Lepidosauria > Squamata > Varanidae > Varanus > Varanus komodoensis. The sequence goes on along the minus strand of NW_025336664.1, from coordinate 1,318,627 downwards.
CTGTCCACAATACGGCAGTGGACCCAGCTGCCTAGAGAGGTGGTGGGCTCTCCCACACTAGACATTCAAAAAGAAACTGGACAGTTATCTGAGTGGGAGGGTGTAATGTGGTGACCTGCAGCAGCAGGGGGGTGGACACGATGGCCTTCATGGCCCCTCCCAACTCAACTCTTCTATTCTATGAATATTAAAGTGATTGTGAGAAGAATGCTAGGAGCTACCTTTGCTGGAAATTCAAATGTGCGACTTTTACACACCAACAGTCCCTCCAAAATAAACCAAAAAAATCTTCTTCCGTCCTGGACATCAATCAAATGCAAATCACAAAAAGTTACAAGAAGATAAATGCTTGAGCATAAACTGTCCAAGCAATCAATATGCCATATATACACAGTTTACCTATTATACCACACCTAGAAGACCAAACAAAAGAAAAAGCACTCCTCTGGCACAAGGGCTCACAATGCCTCTCCTGTGTAAGAAAAGCCATTTACATTTCCAGCAAGCACATGGAAGTCATTGATGTAAACAGTCAGACTGCCAACAGAAAGCACCAATAAGGAAAACCTGGAGAAAATTTAGCAGCTTTTTAAGTCACACACACGGGCACATAAGTAGTTTTCTCACAGCTGAAGACATGGATCTCATAGCAGCTTCTTTGGACCATTAAATGTGCTGTTTTAAACTGCATAATAAGAAATCATGTGGCGAGCAGTACACCATTTGCACAGATGAAAAAGCAGTTGAGATTTGAGCAACATGGTATCTAAGAGGGAAACTTTCACCCAAGTTTAAATAATACTTCAGTAGTGAGGTTAAGAGCCAAGCTTGCCATGACCTGGAAGTAATACTGCTTCAGTAATGTAAATGGGAATGGGAAATTACATTACTTTCCTTTTCTGGAAAGTGGTTCCTTTTCTGCCCGGGGCAAATGTTAATCAGGACAGTTCTTGCGTCATTTCCTAGAGACACCATAGCTCCTCCATACTGACTGCTCTCTAGAAGGCCAGATACTGCAGATGAAACTCAAACACTTTGGCCACCTAATGAGAAGAAAGGACTCCCTGGAGAAGAGCCTAATGCTGGGAACAACTGATGGCAAAAGAAGAAGGGGGCAGCAGAGGATGAGGTGGCTGGATGGAGTCACTGAAGCAGTCGGCGTGAGTTTAAGTGGACTCTGGGGGATGGTGGAGGACAAAAAGGCCTGGAGGAATGTTGTCCATGGGGTCGCGATGGGTCGAACGCGACTTCGCGACTAACAACAACATACACTGAAGTGTCAGATGATGGGAATGCTCCTTGAATGATTCCCGTGCCTTGAGGGCACATGGGAAAGGTAAATGCAATGCACTGAAAATACACATGGAATTTCCAGTCTTATGTGATTTTTTTCCATGTGTGTTTCTCACTGGAATCCTAAAAGCTCTCTCTGTTGACTAGATTGGCCTTCACCCTTTCAAACTTTTCTGAGACACCGATTTAGCACAAAATATATTTAAAGTTGTTTATAGTCCCATTACATACACATGTATCCATTTAACAGCTATATAGCCAAACAATTATAGTTGTTCCCCAAAGCCCAAATTATCTCATTATATTCAAGGCATGTCACATCCTGGAAAATATATAAATATCTCACAAGAAACCTCTTGGGAACCTCTTTTTTCCAGGAAGCCTTCTTGTATGACCAGCCGCAGCTTTTTATGGATATTTGGTTTTAATATTGGGTTTCATTCTATCTTTTGTCATCTCTTATTGTCCCTTGGTCCAAATCTGTTTCTGTGGAGCAGTATGTAAGTTCTGCAAATCAGTTTAAAAATTAAATAAGAACCACTTGCCAGTAAGCAAGCTCTGTCCTAACAGGTGTTCATACTGTGTCCATATTGCTGTGTCCATAAGCTATGCCCATCTTGTCCATGAACATTTGTACTGTGTCCATGCAAATTGTAGCATTCCTGAGTACAGTATGTCATGGAGCTCTGGCCCAATTGGAAGCAAAGGGTAAGCTAATGGAGGTCCTATAAAAGCTGACAGGCTACATAAGGCAATCCCCAAGTAGGCCGAGTGCTGGGAAAGCAAAATCCACAGCTGAAATATTTCCAACATCCAGCTGTTCCCTTGCTTCAAGTTCTTTCCCACCAACTCTTCATCTTGTTTATTCCCTGAAATAACCTGCCCACTTAGGGATTCTGCCCTTGAGATGAGCGTTTCCACATCTCACCTCGCTGTCTCAGCTTAGCCCTCATCCCAGGCTCCCCCAGGTCTGCTTCACATTCTGATTCCAATTCCTTTGCAGCCCAGCCAGCAGCCCTTGAATGAGCACTCAGAACTGCCACCTTTCTTACTCCCAACAGGCACCAGTGAATTGGTTATAAACCATAACCATGACTCAGAAAGGGAAGCTTTCTTTACTTGTACCTTCCCAATTTTGAAGGTACTGGGAAGGTACTTGGAACATCTTTTGGGGCTACAGAGAATGTCAACTTACTACAACAGCAAATGGGAGAAATATCCAGTATGATTTGCTAAGCCCATAGTAGGGTTTTGTTGGACAGGGTCATAAAATACCCTCCCATCTGCAAGCATACCCAATCCCAATGAAGTCTCCACTTCCCCTACCTAATCCTTACCCAATTTAAATCCCCTATCCATTTGGAATCCCTAATCCCTACCAAATTTACTACTGAGTCCCTACAAAATCTGCATTTCCCCTACCTGGTCCCTTTCTATGTACTTCATCCTGGATTTTGTGATATGTTCTGGGCAGCAGTTCAGGTAAGAAGGCATAAATCAGAAACAAGAACAACCATGGCAAGCACCAGAGGTACCAGCCAGACTTGAATTTAGGTCAGGACCATGGAGAGCAATTCTGAAGCTATTCTAACAAATTAAACCAGCCCAAAATGAGCATACTCTGCACTTTCATAGCAAGGGCAGGACAGTCCTTCAGGGAGCTCTCCCTGAACTGCTGCCCCCCCCTTTTTTTTTTTTTTTTTTTTTAGGGCCAATTCCCTTTGTTGAGGTCATTGCTTTCTTCCAGCTGGTGAAGTTCTGGGGAGTGAGGAGATGGTCGAAAAAAACTCCTGAAGATAATGTGGTTGTTTACATGCAACCCAGAGCTGTGGTTACCACTTATTATGGTTACATGAAAGTGAGTCCTGAATAAAGCAGTTCTCTCAATCTGAGAAGAGGAGAGGAAGTGAAATCAAGAAGAAACCCACACCTGGAACAAAGCACCAGCATCGCCTCAAGCAAGATGTTTCTCCTCAAACTCTGTGTTCATCTGCGGGGATTTAGAACCCTGTTTACTAGCAGCAATTATCCCCTTCAAATGCTTTACCTTCCCACACACACAGCAGAAAAAGAAATGCATGCCCTAACCAGGGATGGGCTGCTATTCGTACAGCTGTGATCAGTCCACCATAGGTAGGTGCCTGATGAAGTCAGCAATGCTCTCAGCAGTCCTTTCTCACTCGAAGCAATTTGCACACAAAAGCAGGAGAGGAATGGGTGGGAGAGGTGAAGGGAGGAGGGAGAAAATAATTGGAACATCTGGAGATCTCCTGTGGCCTTGCCACCTCACACTGTTCCCAACACTGCAGCTGCTCTGTAGTTTATTGGGAAAATGTGATAATGTGTTTTTCCAAAGATTTCCCCCCATATCAGTTTTCGGCCAGTTTGAAACTCTTGAGCCATAGCAAACTACAGTGAGGCGTCCACAAGTTTACTCTGTCTCTGTTCCAAGATTCCAGGCAAGCTCCTACAGACATGGTTTACATTTTTCATAGCATTTCTAATTGCTACCTCTCTTCCAAAATATACATAACTTGGAGTATAGTTATGTTTCACAGAACCAGTGCCTGTTACTATGAAAAGGACTGACTCCTTCAATAAACCCAGCAACCACCCAGCCAGCAACTGAGCTAACGATATCCTTAAATGGGTCCTTTATCAAACAACCAAGACAACATTGATTTCCTTGGCCACATTCAGGTTTGACCATCTAGTGTGACTTCTTCCCCCTGAAAAAATAATAGAGAACGTTCACTATAGCACCTTGTTCCTCCAAGTGTTGTTGGACTCAAATCCCATCAGACTCAGACAGCATGGCGAGTTGACAGAAGTTGGTGTCCTGCAATACCTGGAGGAACAAAGGTTTCCCACTTCTGCTGTGAGAGAAATGGATGATATGCTCCTAGAGACAGCCTCCACAGGTAATCACTGTATGAATAAGCCTCTGGGTTCTGCTCTTCAAGAAAGATATTCTTGCTGAAGGGGGAACCAATGGAGTGTGAGTGGTAAAAAAAATCAACTTCTAAGAGAGTAGGCAAAAAGTGGGAGCTAATACCTAGGAGATATTACTTAACATTTCATTCAAAATAAGTTATTTAGCCTGTTTTACAATCCTATAAGAGCATTCCAGAAAAATGCAATCCCTAACTTGTTCATCTTTACTGCTATGCAAGACTCCTCGCACATAATATTAGAGCAGCATGATGCACATGGAACCCCAGTTGCAGGCAATCCTAAACTCACTTTCTGGCAAGGAAGCACATCTCAACAAAAATGAGACCTTATTTCCATACGTAAGATTGCACCACTACTCTTGGCACATGATCAAAGTGTACGCTGAACCACACACACAAGAACCGAGAATGACATCTTCACTCTACAAAAATGTAATGGGGCAGGTGCATAAATGAGAGGACAGAAGCTTGAATCCAACCTAAGTTATTTAAACTTAATTTCCATTAATTTCAATGAAAACTAGATACAGCTAACCTACAATGACATCCTAGGCACATCTACTGGGAATTATGTCCAATGGGCTTCAGTGACCTATTCCAAGGTCAATGTGTGTATAATTGCAGCCCATGGCTGGACCCAACCCAGACCATTTAAGGTATGCATCAATGTAGTGTGCTGATGTGTGCAAGGGATTCATAACCATAACCTCTTACAACACCCCTAGCCTGTCTTTAAGATTCAGTTCAATCTTCTATTGCACCGTGTAATTGGAATCCACGAGACTGCACTTATAAAGACTTGGATATCTTAGTGAAAACATAAATGACTTTATATCAGTAACTAAAAACTACAATCTTTTTTTTTTAAGTTTCTTAGGACCTCCCCCTCCAACAGCAAGCACACAGTCATTTTTATTGCCCTGTGCTTATTTGACAATACTTCTCAGTCCCCTCTCATTAGTCCCACAGGAATCACAACCCAAAAATATCCAATCAACAAGGTTGAGGGAGATTAATTTTTTTGAACAAGCCCACAATCTGCATTAATTATGTGTGTTTCTTAAATTTACATGTATTCTGATTAATGCATTTTTCCCAAAAAGAAATTGGGACGGGTTCTAAACTTCAGTCTGTAATATAGCAGAGATCTATTATTCAAAATAATAATTCACCGGAATTTCTACCAAACTCTAGAATGCCCAAATGAAAGAATGGAGGAGTTGCTACCAACTTGCTAGTAAAAGCAACAATAAAAACAAATGCATACTATACAGATCTGTAATCATACAATACATTACAACACTGTGAGTTACCTTGATAGCATTAAACCGTAAAACAAGGCCCAATGTTGCTATTGCCAGACTCATTATCTTAATCATAGGCAAAATATCCCAAACCCTCTCCTAATAACTGGAAACAAGAAAGCCTAAGAGAATATTTAAAAGCTTCACAGCAGCTTATCTATAAACTAATGCAGTATTATTCTGAGAACATTTCATTTACTGCTAATTAAAAACAATTTTTCCTAAGTCATAATTCTTTCAAACTGAAAAACAGAAACCTTAATCAAGCTCTTTTCCATTAATTCATTTCAGGAAGGACCCCAGGAAAAAATTCACATTTCCAGCCAAACACACATTTTTAAAAGAACAACTGGAGTTCCTTGTGCAGTTATACAAATTCATTTTCTGTTTTGTTTGGTTCTTAATAGAGATGCCACCAGTCACCTTGGTTTCTGAAGAAACTGGTGCAATCTCAAGCCACATGCTAATCCGACGAATCATGAAGATGTCATGCGAACATGGTGACTCTCAGAAACCAAGAGAAGAAAGTCCTGGATTCTGTGGCCTTGCACAAAACTTTTTGGACTATTCACATATAACAATAACCCAAGACTGCTGTCTTCTCATGAACAAGCTGCACGCTGACACACAAAGGCTTTGTTGCGCCACAAAATGTTTTTTTAGTGCCATTTCTATCCAAGCTACAGTTCCAGGGTTGTTGTTCTCTCTTACAAGCCAAAATCACAAACCAGGTTTGTTCTTTGTTTCCCGGCTTGTTTGATAAACACACTAGCAAGGGAAAGCAAAGCAGGAGTGAATTAGATACACACGCCCTATAACTCGTACATGATAAGCAAGGGCTTATCTGAAATTATTTCAGGAAATAGTAACAAAGAAGGCACCCATGCTGCATAACAAAATTTACCACTGCTTGATTAACATCCTTGTGGGCATTTGTAAATCTCTTTTCCCCCAGACTGAGCGCCTGTCTTTAAAATGAAATGCAACAGGCAAAGGCAGGGGTGTCTGGGAACTCTACTGTAACCAGTAACAAACTGGAAAAAATGGCAGTGCTTTCAGCCCTGACTAAACCGACACCAGAGGCTTTTATTTCCAGAGATCTCCTCCTTTTCAAGCAAGCACTCCCTCCTCACTCCTGTCCTGACCCTTCAAGAGATCACTGCTCCACCTCTGCCCAGGATGTAGTCCCCTTCCTATGACAGGGTGGACCTGCATCCATCTCCCCTGGGGGACCAGCTTCTCATGGCCCGATGACAGGGGCTGAGCTGAGGTACTCTCAGTTTTGTGGAGCTCTCTATCTTCTTCCGAGGAAGACTCCTCCCATGGAGAGCCACGTTACATCCAGTGCCCCAAATACAGTGGAAGAATCATTCCTCGCTACACCATTCCACAACACAAAATGCTCCCAGACATAAGAAACCAAACAACACCTAGCAAAGCAAGGAGCCACAGTCTGGATTCCTTCCATGTGGCCTCTGCCTTCTGATATTACTGAATAACAGCAAACCAGCAGAGATTTCCCTACTCCAGGGAGTTAACCCTTGAACAAAGTTTTATCAGTTTCCAGAAAAGAGAGAGAGAGAGGTGGTGAGACAGTCCTCTCCCAGGTGGGAGTCCCACAGGTGACACAGCACCACCAGTAAGGCTAGAGCCCTTGTCACCAGTGGGCATCTAATAATTCCCTGCAAACATCCCTGTGATGCATAGAAAGCCCAGGTCAGGACAGAAGAGGAAGGTATAACCAGGGGCCTGGACATGGAGTGTTCACTAACACTCTGTATCTGCAAACCTACTAACAACCAGTGCCCCTCTTAAATGACTATATTATGTCCGTAGGACCAGTCCCAATTAAACAACAGGCTGCTGCATCCTGAACCAGCTATAATTTCCAAGGAGAACATCAATGCAGTCCCAAATTAATCTAATTTAGATTTTACTAAGGCATGAGCCTTTATATACTGCAAGTAATTAGCTGCTGATGAAAATCAAATGGTAAAAAGCATCCAAGTGCTCTGTAGGCTTTTATGAACAGACAATGCAGCAAAACATCAGTTTTCAGAATAGGGGTTCTTCACATTAGCGAAATAAAGTGCAGTGTTAGCACTTTAATGCTTTAACGAAGTCACAGGTTCTGTAGAACAATTCAGTGAATTATCCTAATTTTGCGAGTACCATGTTGCTATCATGCTTGGAAAATGTCATCTTGCTTTTGTACCTAGATGTACCTGACCCTCAAACTGTATTATTGTGTTTGCTATAGAAAAGATCCATAAAGCCAGGAAATGACTTTTATAGATAATAAAGAATTTGCATTAAGACAACACTGAAATGGTCACACCAATAAATCCTTTAGCTCAGCGGAGTAGTCTATCAGATCTCAGCTATAAACTCACTGGGTGGCTGTAGGCAAGCAAAGAAACCATAGTCCTCTAAAATGCCAAATAATAAAAGGTTCTTCAATTACCTATGGATTAACCATCCAAATTAAAGCTCTGAACCACCTGAGCACCATTTAGTCTTCCCAGACTACTGCTCCCCTCCAGAATTTCATGAGCAAGAGCCCTTCTGCTGGCTCTTTGGCAGACAGATGGCAAAGCTACGATGGTAGCCAAGCCCCTTCGACATCCATCACTATCCTCCTCCCGTCAAATTCCATGTTCACAATAAGAAATGTCAGAGGCTTGGGGAGGTAACATCTGGGCCTTCGCGCAACAAAGCTAAGCCTCAAACTTATGCCTGGCTTTATTTCTCTCCAGACTTCCAGATGTTTCATATATAACATGAAACAATAACCTACAAAGTAACAATGCCCAAGGGAGACACAAAGATAAAGGCACTGTTGGCATCCATAAAGAATGACAGCCATTTTAAAAAGACACCTGTACTGAATTTCGAAAAGGCATGCATAAGGAAAGCCATGTAAGGATTTATCACGTGTGTTCCTTCCTCCCCCAACCACACATCCCCCTGGATAGATTTCTTTGCTAAAAGCCGTCTGGTTTTCCTGGTTGCATTTCTCCTGGAAGCCCACAGTACATAAGAAATGGCAGGCTGCAATGAACTGACAGTGCAGCATTCTCTTCACACGGCGTAAAAGAGCCCTCTGAGCAAGTAGTCTAGATATGGTGACACGACTCGATCCAAACTTCGTCTCAGGCATTCTGGGTTCTCTGCAGAAGTGGGCCTTGGGAGAGAAAAGGATACCGAGAGTTTTGAAGCTAGCCTGCCGAGGCTGTCCCGTCCACCCTGGGAAGTGGTGGCACAGCGGCTCAGTGACACTGGAACTGTTGGCTAGAAATGGTCAGCACTGCAGCGGTTCGAGTCCAGCCTCTGCCAGGCAGAGTGAGCTCCCGTTGTTCTCCCCTAGCTCCTAGCCAACCTAGCCGTTTGAAAGCAGGCAGTGTGAGTAGATAAACAGGTGCCACCTCAGTGGAAGGTAACAGTGCTCTGTTACTGGCCATATCATACTGGCCACATGGCCACAGGATCTTCTTCGGACAGCACTGGCTCACGGCCTTAGAAACAGAGAAGACCACCGCCTCCATTAACCATTGGCTAAGCGGAATAAAATCCACAAGGACTACTTTACTAGAAACCAGCAGAAGTGGGGGGGAGGAGTAAGGAGGACCTATGGGTCAGCTGAAGGTCAGGACATCCACAATGGTGGTGCCTTACTCCAGGAACCTTACTACAAACCTGGGTAGAACTGCTCTTCGTTAGGTTGCAAAGAGTCAAAACTCAGCTGCCCAAGGTCTAGAGTGGAATTCATGGTGGAAAGAAAGTACAGAGTAATGACAAACACATTTTATTATTAAAAAGGGAAGCTGGAGATAAAGTATGATATTGGGCAATCTTTATGCAAGTCAGACTCATTTCTTTAATAGGTTATATACGTAGGGCGAGTAGCTAGCTGACAATATGATATTGGAAGAAGAGGTTCCAACAGTGTCATTAATCAGTTTATAGATAGATCAAACAATAATAAAAATAGTCCCTCAAATTTTTCTTAAAATACTAGAAATTATGCTAGTGAATGTTTTGCGTGTAATGCACTCAGCACAAGAAAATTGAGTTTCCTTTGCTTACAGGTACATTAGAGAAATCTTTATATAGGGTTTTTCCCCAAACACCAACGATGATTAACTTTTAGAGAAAACATGATTCCAGAGAACTAGATAATGTGAAACATCAAGACGAAGAGAGCAACCCTGTGGTCCCTGGGTGGGCATTTCTCGTAAAACCCTTCCTGGGTCAGAGACGGCGATCTCAGATGGGGGGTGGATGAGAGATCCAAGTCCGGGTCCTTCCCACTGTGACCAGCATGGAAAGAGTTGTGCCAGCTGCCTGCAAAGTCTAACATTCAGCAGAAGGGGGAACAGTGAGGAGTTCTGATAGGTGGGAAGGGAAGAGACTAGAGAGGCTAGGATAAAAGCTACCCTACGGCCTCCCTGGCCTCTTTCCCTCCTTCCAATGTTTTGTCATCAGATGGGCAAAAAGAGCCCATCTAGTAAAAAAAAGTGAAGGGCTGGAGAATGATGAGGTGAGGATCTGCCACTCCTCCTGCCCTACATTGAAAGTTCAGAAGCCTCTGAGTTTGGGAGGTGCAGTTGGTAGGACTGTGCCCTAAACAACTTGTCTCCTTGAGAGGAGAAAAGCTGTTGGAAAATTGTTAGAAAGGTGATTGGGTGCTACATCTGTTTTCTGTATGAATTTCAAAGAATGTGTCACAGATTTGCATATATTCCTGGAGCGACTTGGAGATATGAGAAATGATATTATTATTATTATTATTATTATTATTATTATTATTATTATTATTATTACTACATTTCTATGCCGCCCCTTGCCGAAACCTCGGAGCGGCTTACAACACGATAAAATACATTGAAATACAATAGCACATAATAAATTACCATTAAATACAAAAATACAAAAAATACATTGATTTACAAATAGACATTTGCAGAAAGAAAATTGTAAGTCATTCAAAAATTTAAGGACTTGTACAAGGAGGATCTGGATGAGTCAAATAAGTTCTTGATCTTGAATGATATGAAGAGTAATTAAAGCTGATAAAACACCTCAAAATGAAAGAACATGAGCATTTACATGGCAGAAATACTTTGAATTTAGAACTAAATCTGGCAGCCAGTACACAATTCAAAGGGCGATAGTCTTGCAAGTTTGTTTGAGCCACTGTTTTCATCTTGGTTTGTTCTGAGAAACCACAGTTTCTCCAACAAGGAACACTGTTCTGTTTAAAAACAGAAGTGAAAGCATCCGATTTCCTTCTAAGAGGCAAGAAGAGAGAGGATCGTGTAAGGTCTAGGCTCATGCAAGCTCTCACTGGCTCTCATTACAGGTTCCCACTGTGCTCTTGATTGACTGCTGCTACCCCACATCAGAGAGGAGACCCGGGCAGCTGAGCTGGCTGTCAGGCCCTTGACCCCTCTTCCCTACATCAGATGGGAACTGCAGACCTGAGTCTGCATGGTCGTACCATCTCTGGGCAGCTTTGCCGCAAACTCAGTGCTTTGAGTCATTCCTGGCCATGTCGACGTGTATATATCCTGGGGAACCCACGGGGGCTGCTATTGGCGTGGTCACGGGCAATGGTCGTTACAACAATAGGGGCTTAACGTGTCCACGTAGAAGAAGGATGGACAGATGGCTGAGACCTGTCCCTCCTTCTGATCCTGCCCCCAACCAGAGGGCACCAGGTAGCCTTCTCAACCACCCCTCGGGTCTGACAGTGCTGCTGTTCAATGCCAGGTCGATCAATAATAAATCTTCCCTCATCCATGACTTGATTGTGGATGAGGGGGCCGACCTGGCTTGCATAACGGAGACCTGTGCGGGAGAGGGAGGGGATGTTGCCCTCTCCCAATTGTGCCCGCCCGGGTATCTGGTTCAACACTGTTCACGCCCAGAAGGGAGGGGAGGGGGAGTCGCGTTGGTTTACCGAGCCTCCATCTCTCTCATGGGTCTTCCGGTCCCTTCGAGGCCAGGGCTGGAGTGCCTCTACTTGGTGTTGGGCGAACGAGACAGATTGGGGATTCTATTGGTGTACCGTGCACCTTTCTGCCCAGCAGTATCCCTATCTGAGCTGACAGAGACCGTCTCGGACCTGGTGTTGAGGACCCCCAGGATGTTGGTCCTGGGGGACTTCAATCTCCATGCCGAGTCTGGCCTGACTGGGGCGGCTCAGGACTTCATGGCCTCTATGACGGCCATGGGCCTGTCTCAACACGTCATTGGCCCGACCCATGAACGTGGACACACTCTGGACCTGGTATTCACGACGGGGCAGGAAGAGGATGACCTGAGGGTGAAGAACTTATGTTTGACTCCCCTGTCATGGTCAGATCACCTCCTGGTGAGGTTTGTGCTCGAGAGCGGCCTCTCCCTCTATAAGAGTGCGGACCCGATTGTATGGGCCCACCCCCGGAGCCGGATGGATCCGGATGGATTCCTGAAGGCCCTGGGGGAGTTTCCGGCTGACAAGACTGGTGCTCCTGTCGAGGCTCTGGTTGAACTGTGGAACGGAGAGATGACCAGGGCTGTGGACACGATCGCTCCTAAGCGTCCTCTCCCACCGGGCAGAGTCCGCTTTTCCTCTTGGTATACACCTGAATTGCGGGCGATGAAGCGAGTTGGGAGACGGCTAGAGCGTAGGTGGAGGAAATCACGGGATGAATCTGACCGAACACACTTGAGAGCCCACTATCGGGCCTATGCTGTGGCGGTGAAGGCGGCAAAAAAGAAGTTTTTTTCTGCTTCCATTGCCTCCTCACAATGCCGTCCGGCGGAGCTTTTTCGAGTGGTGCAAGGCCTGGTTCGCCTGGGTCTTAAGGAAGATCCGATGCCACCCTCAAAGGCCCGCTGTGACGACTTTGCCAGGCATTTCAGGGAGAAAATCGCTCAGATTCGTCACGAGCTGGACTCCACTAATGAATCAGAGGTCTCTGAGGAGTCGCCAATGCTACCGTCTGGTCCAAAATTATTGGAGAAATTTCAATTATTGCGGCCCAATGATGTGGACAAGGTGCTTGGAAGAGTACGTCCCACCACTTGCCTATTGGATCCTTGCCCGTCTTGGTTAATAAATAACTCCAAGCACGGGATTGGGACCTGGATCTTGGAAGTGGTTAACGCTTCTCTGAGGGAGGGTCGAGTGCCTGCCCCTTTAAAGGAGGCGGTAATACGACCGGTCCTGAAGAAAGCGTCACTGGATCCAGAGATGGCCACTAACTATAGACCTGTGGCCAACATCCTGTTTCTGGGCAAGGTGTTGGAGCGAGTGGTGGCGGGACAACTCCAAGCACTCTTGGATGAAACTGATTATCTGGATCCTTTTCAGTCCGGCTTCAGACCCGGGTACAGTACTGAATCTGCCTTGGTCGCCCTGTACGACGACCTGTGCAGGGAGAAGGACAGGGGGAGTACATCCCTGTTGGTTCTTCTGGACCTCTCGGCGGCTTTCGATACCATCGACCATGGTATCCTTCTGGATAGACTTGCGGGATTGGGGGTCGGAGGCACTGCTTTGCAGTGGTTCCGCTCCTATCTCGACGGTCGATTCCAGAAGGTAGTGCTGGGGGACCATGTCTCTACGTCATGGCAGCTATGCCATGGGGTACCACAGGGCTCCATTCTATCCCCTCTGCTATTTAACATCTATATGAAACCGCTGGGAGAGGTCATCAGGAGGTGTGGGCTGCGGAATCATCAATACGCTGATGATACCCAGCTTTACCTCTCGTTCTCCACTAATCCAGGTGAGGCAGTGGCTGTGCTGAACCGGTGCTTGGCCGAGGTAATGGAATGGATGAGGGCCAATAAACTGAAACTCAACCCAGACAAGACGGAGGTCCTGTTGGTTGGCGGATCGGGTTTCGGAGAGGGTGGATTTGACCTGGTCCTGAATGGTGCAACACTCCCTCTTAGGGATAAGGTCCGCAGCTTAGGAGTACTCCTCGACCCGGAGCTTTCTTTGGAAGCTCAGGTGACAGCGGTGGCGAGGAACGCCTTCCTTCAGCTTCGGCTGATTAATCAGCTGCGCCCCTACCTGGAGTACGACTGCCTGGCGACGGTGACACACACGCTGGTGACTTCCCGCCTAGACTTCTGTAACGCGCTTTACGTGGGGCTTCCCCTGAAGACAGTCCAAACACTTCAATTGGTGCAAAATAGAGCTGCCAGGTTGCTGACGGGGACGGGGCGTTATGCTCACATGACTCCAGTCCTCCGGCAGCTTCACTGGCTTCCCATTGAAGCCCGGGCCCAATTCAAGGTGTTGAATATGACCTATAAAGCCCTAAACGGCTTGGGTCCTGGCTACCTGAACGAGCGCTTACGTCCGTATATGCCCGACCGCCCTTTGAGATCTGCGGGAGAGTCCCTTCTCCGGGAACCCTCCATGAAAGAAATTAGGAGAGTAAGTACCCGGAGGAGGGCTTTCTCTGCGGTGGCGCCCAACCTATGGAATTCACTCCCCAGAGAGGTCCACCTGGCACCATCGTTACTGGTTTTTCGGCGCCAGGTAAAGACCTTTTTATTTAAACATCATTTGAATTGTTAAAACATATGATCTGGCCAGGGCAACTTCTTCTTCCTTCTCTTTCTCCTCCTATATTTTTATTTTATACTGATAATTTTAATTTTATATGTGTAAATCAATGTATTTTTTGTATTTTTGTATTTAATGGTAATTTATTATGTACTATTGTATTTCAATGTATTTTATCATGTTGTAAGCCGCCCCAAGGTTTCGGCAAGGGGCGGCATAGAAATGTTATAATAATAATAATAATAAAAAAAAAACTCAGACTGCTGGTCAAAGGCACAGGATGGTAATCTGTATACTTAATACATCAAGGCTGTTACCTCCTAGCAATGTCCTGCTGAAACAGAATGAGGAGTTCTTCAATCTGGATACTCAATTTGAGTCCTTTAAACTGTGTCTTATAAGTCAGTACCTGTGAGAAGGGAAGTGGGGGTGGGAAGGGATTAGGATAGGGAAATTATTGCCTGCATTTTAACAAATACCTGAATCAGTACTCCCACATCCAGCTCCTTTCATAGTATTACACGAGCAGGCAGTGTTACAAAGCAGCTTCATTCTATGGCATTCCTATAAATACACTGTAGGAGTGCCTTTTGCCATGCAAGATTCAAATATAAAGCCAGGCACTGCTTTCCAAAGGCTCACAATATGACCTACATTTTGCCTGAACGCCTCCTCCTCAAAATACATCATGGAAACAAGCAGCACATCAAAGCCTCCCTCTCTCCTTTATGTGATTCAGGGGTTCCTTTGATGACAAGCTGTCATCATGCTAGCTTACACATGCTTGCGCACGCACACACACACACACGCACACTTCAATCTGGTGCATCAAAACAATTCCCTCCCCCCACCTTTTTTTCTGACAGATCCAACACCCTTCTGCTTGCGATCATGTTCACTTCTCTCATTGTCACTGTAATTATGCGATTACATATCTTAAGGCACATGGATTAATTTGAACCTACTGTTTAACTATGAATGCAGGATCAAATGACATGTAAAGAAAAGGGTGAAGAAAATAGACAAGGTGCCAAGTGCTGGGGTAGAAATAAGGCCACTGGATGCCTCTTAGAGAGCCAAGCAAAAGGGTTTGATCAGCCCTGTGAAAGCCCTGAGAGATACAAAGCAGAGCCCTCAAATCCAGGCTATATGTAGCTCTAGTTTAAAGACTTTATCCAGCATACTTTCATTCAAGCAAATGGGAAAGTTCACCACTGCATTTACCACAATGGGTTAGGACCTTACACACTGTATGCAAGACTGCTTCCCTGTGTTAGTTGACCAATCACCTGTCGTTCTATAATACACTATTACACAGAAAGAGAGAGCAAACCCAACCTGTTAACAGCCTT
Organism: Varanus komodoensis; assembly: GCF_004798865.1. Classification (NCBI taxonomy): domain Eukaryota; kingdom Metazoa; phylum Chordata; class Lepidosauria; order Squamata; family Varanidae; genus Varanus; species Varanus komodoensis. The sequence continues at coordinate 1,303,155 of NW_025336664.1, read as the reverse complement.
TCTGTGTGTTACAAAGACTGCTGAAAACAAGCTAGCAACCTTTGGATTCAGCTGTTAGCATGCCACTTGCCCAGCATTGCACTGAAATACTGAAACCCGATGATTTGAATTCATCTAAAGAGAAGATGAAGATCTCCATATACAAATTTTCAATAGCAGCTCTTCAAACTTTTTGGATAATGACAATATAAATTCACTGCTTAAACCCAGTAATATGTCAAAGTAAGAGAGACTGTCTGGAGTGCTAGGCAATGATAACATATGAGATACATAGAACAGTTGGGGAGAGCAAGCAATCCCTCTTAAAAATGCATCTGAACTGGACTTCCTACTCTGCGAGTTCATCCAGTGCAGAAGGGAACAGAAAGAACAGGTAACTTGTGTTTCTCATACAACCACGTCCTCTGATGTAAGGTGGACCATCAGAGGTCTTGGGCTCATCCACGTCACCGTGGACAGATTCTGCAAATACCTACTATGTTGATTTATGTCACACCACTTTATCTTCTCCCTTACTTTCAAGTAACACTATGTGTGTTACCTGGCATATGTACATACTGGCATAACTGAATGTAACAAGTCCACTCTGTAGACTTCCTGACAGAAATAGGACAGAAATGCATTGGGATGTCTACTGAAGCAGGGACACATTTGCTAGCAATATGCGCAAATTATATGAAAGAGGGGTGGCTGAAGAAGCATCTCCTAATATGAGCCTGCCCACAGTGAGGCCATCTGCCAAGAAAGATTCAGGGGAGGGCAACGAGAGAAGGGGCTCTCCTTTGGAATGCTTACCCTGGTGACGCCTACCTGGCACCAACACAGAAGATTTTCCTCTGCTCCCCAAGCATTTGGCAACACATAATGGAACTGTTTAGGGTTAGGTATTTTATAAGATTCTGGAAGTTTATTGTTGTTTTAGCTATTTCAAAATTAATTTTGCTCTAATTTAAACCAATTCTTTGTCACTCAATATCATAAGGTATATAAGAGGTTTTTTGAGCAGGGTATGTTGAAGGTTTTATATTACACTTTAGCATATTGCATTTTAGAGTTTTAATTTTTGTGCTCACCCAGAACTTTAGCTATGAGCTATACAGAAATGTAACAAATCAATGAGTTACTCTGATTAAGCTCTGCTGAAGTAGGAACTTACATTTTTCTGATGTTATTAGATAAAAACTTTGGTTAAGGAGTTAGTCTTTTTAGCTATAGGATGCATTTTGCATGGCTTAATGAAGCATTTATTTTTTAGAGGAAAACAAAATTATGTGCTCTGAGTAGTGCACTCCAGAGGTAGGACAACAGCAATGAAAAAGCCCTCCTCCTGATTCCCAACTGCTTCACCACAAGGCAGCAGAGCTACTCTCAGAAGGACTTTTTAAATTATTCAAATTTGTGGAAATATTCATAGGGTGGGAAGTGTCTTTCAGATGGCCCGGTTGCAAAAGCCCTACTCTGCCATTCTCCTCCACACAATTAAGAAGTAGGAAGTAGCCACTACTCTTGCACAAATCTTGGGGGACACATCCATGCAGAAGAATTCACTCTGGTAGTGTGGGCTCCTCCTGCAATGGAGAATCCCATACAATCGGGGTTCTGTATCACATACAGCAGGCCAGACAGTGCAGACACACAGCCCCAGCTTGTGCAATGCCAGGTGGGAAGACGTGGCTTTACTTTTCCTCCATCCAATGGTGAAATGCATGTAGGGGGATACAACCAACTTCTTCAGGGTGTTAAAGAAGAAAACCAGCACGTGCACTGAGCCTGGAACAAAACAGGTAGGCAACGTACGTTTCAGCAATGCCCACTATCTAATCCAGAGGCATCTATCTGTGCCACCCCACTCAGCCACTGTGTGAGGCTTAGAGGAGAGATTTGTTACTCTGACATTTCTATCTCTTTTTTCATTTTACATCTGCACCAAAATCATGGCAGTAATTGAATTTCACGGACTTGATAGGCATGAGCTGTGATGTGAAGAAAATCTTGTGATAAGGAAAGAAGTAATCTTCTGCCTTGCCCACTTGCCCGACTAGGAAAGAAATGCACCATTCATCTTGACCACAAAAATAGAAATTAAAAAATTCAAAGCTCGTTACAGAAATGCACCATTCATCCTGAATGCAAGGAATGGAAGACATTATTTAACCTGTTGAAGGTATTGAATATTGATAAGCTACATAAAAAACAGCTAGTAAGAAATGAAGAAGATAATACTAAGGCAAATGGCATCAACCAGTTATAATCCTCATGCATGGAGAGTTGTTTCTTTAAACAATCCAGGTTACGAAGTTTCTTATTTAAAAACAGAGCTGGCCCTTCCTATGTTCTTGGTAGTCACACTATAATCCAAGCACTAGTCCATGGGGCCATAAATAAATCTGAACATGCAACTCACTTCACTCTGATTCTGTGATAAAGTTGGTACCATCTAATTAACAATAAGAACTTCCCATACATTGTTATACACACCAATTAAATGTATGGGGGGAAACTGTTTTTCTCTAAAGACCTAAAAAGTTTCCTCTTATCACTGAAATTATTGGAAATATGTTACCCAACACTGAGCACAATTTGGTTTGATTGTCAAGAACCAGATACAACCTGTAAATTGCCTCTTCTTTGATTTTAAAACTTCAGCACCTTCATATTCAAGCCACACCTATTCCTAACACCAGCACAAGTTTCTCCATGCTTTTCTTTAGTTCTACTAATTCAGTCCTATGAATAAGCTTTTACCGAGACAGACCCTCAGTCTTTCACTATGGACTTATTCTCCACAATCCACTGCGAGAGACCTTTGCAACAGGAGATGGTGGGAACAGAAGCTGCAACATTTTACATGCAAAGTCCTCCCTAAATGATACATCCTGTTTGGAATAGTCTTTATTTCCTCAGCTACATAGAAAAGTAATCACTGTTTTTCAACACAGACAGTGGGATATACAATGGGACACCGGAATCTCAACAGAAGTGGTTTCCAACATTTCTGACATCACCAGGAGATGTCAATGGGAGATGGCAGTGCATATGTCATGGTATTCTAACCCCGTGATCCTGTTTTAGAGAGCAATTAGTCATACAAAAACAAAGGAAATTATATCTGAGATATCTAGTGATGTGTGTTGGGGCAAAGAATCCAAAGAATGCATCAGCTTCACATAAATGCTGATGGTAATAGCTGATTAAAATAGATTTTTGGCTTGCAGGTTGCAGTTGCTGTGAAAAAGGTAAACTCCATATTAGGCATAATCAAGAAAATAATTGAAAATAAAACTGCCAGGTCATACCCTGCCCCCATACAAATCTATGGTACAATCATCTTGGAATACTGTGCACTGGAAAAGGAGACTGTAAAGTTGGGGAAAGTGCAGAGAAAGGCAACTAAAAGGATCATAGTTGGAGCAATTTCCCTATGAGAAAAGGATAAACATCTGGTACTATTTATCTCAGAAAACAGGTGAGTAAGGAGAGACATGATACATGTGTGGAGAAAGTGGATAGAGAGAGCCTTTTCTCCCTTTGTCATAATAACAGAACCAAACGAAGCCTTCCCATAGAACTGTCTGGAGGGAGAATAAGACCAGATAAAGGGAAGCACTTCACACAGCACACCGTGAAACTATTGGCACCAATCCAGATGGCTTTAAAAAGGAACTGTACAAATTCCTGGAAAATGAGGCTATCAATGGCTACTAATAGCCAGATGCTGCCTCCAGTATCAGGGACAATGTGTGTGGGAGGGCTGCCCACAGGCAGCTGGTTGGCCACTGTGAGAACAGAATGCCAGACTAGATGGAAACCTGGATGCCAACTAGCTCAGAACACCAAACAAAATTATTTCTAAATTCTACCTATGTCCCCTTACCAAGCCTACTAGAGCAGTGGTTTTCAGGCTATCTTGAAGGAATACTTTCAGCTGAACTTCTTTGCCAAGGCATCCCCTGCCAGTGATATCAGAGAGAACCCATAAGATGCAGAAGACTCCAGTACACATATGTTTTGTTCACAAAGGCCCTAGTTCTGCTGGCACCTTACTGTTAGCCTATGAGAACTAAGAGTGCGGCTTAAGTACTGCTGTAGAACATCAGTAATGAAGGTCAATCTGTCTTTCAAGGAAGTTTTCCACCATTAATGTTCTTTTCATTAAGGAACTCCAAAAGAGTTTGAGACTCAAATGAAACAGGATTTGGAAAATGCTGTTTGAAGATATCCGAAAGGTCACATTACAAATATTATTGAAAAACTGGGCATAAATTCATTAACTGCAGTGAAGATGTTTACTGTACAAGGTAGGAAAAGTACTGCTCCTACTTCTTTGAATCGTTATGTAAAATGTAGAAGACAGCCAAGAAAATGAAAGCTGACAAAATGTATTGGATTATGACAGAGAAGTACTGAAGAACATCGCTTCAAAGAGAAATAGCCTCCCATTACACTAATACAGGATTCTGAGTGCATTGCTGAAGTACATTTTCAGCCTCAATAGTATAGGGTCAGGAATTACATGAATCATTTTGATGTAAGAGAACATGAGAAAAGGGTCAGTTACATCATTGGTCAAAATATTTGAGCAATTTACTGAAATGACTGAAAAAGAATGGTTCTTTTGCGTTGTTTAGTTCGCATTTGAAAAATGTGGAAAAGAAACTTCCCTCAACATTACGGAACTGCTATATGAAGCTATTTCTGGTCACATTTGTACATTTATAATTGAAATCAAAAGAGAGCAATGGGTACTGAGAGTGGGATCATAGCAGCTCAGGAACAGAGCGCCATGCTTACATAACAAATAGCCCCAGACTCAGTCCATGGCATCTCCAGTTGAAAAGCATCCGGTAGTAGATGTGAAAGACCTCTGCCTGAGACCCTTTGAAAACTGCCAGTCGAAGGAGAGAGTACAAGGTACAAATAACTGGAGTCTGGACTTTTGCAGACAAGAATTTGCAGCCACTATGGAAACCTATAACCAAGAAAGATCAAGCAAAACAAAGTATCACAAGCCACCTAGTCCAACCATCTGCCTGATCTAGCCTCGAACTGAAGGCCCACAGTAAGGGACAGCATACCTCCCTTCACCCCAAGTAAAAAGCAAGGGTATGAAGTGCCTTCCAATAAGAAAAAATGACTTGAATTAGTAGAACACAGCTCCCAGAGTGCTCCTACATAACATAATACTATTCACTCACATTTTTAACATGCATATGCAGACCCTTAAAAAAAGGAATTAAATCAACTGGTCCTGTTTACACATCACAACCCATGTTGTTTTTCAGACTCTGTGTGGTTGGAAATGAAAGAGGTACAAACACTGGAGTGCTCCTGATCTTGCCCCCTGATACTCCCACTGCAGTCAGATGGAGCTGAACTATCTTCCACGGGTTGTTCATTGAGTTGTGCGAACCAGGTATTCTAGGCTGCTGGGGCAGTGGCAACCCAGACAGTTTGCACGTGTCTCAGAGTTGTTTCATTCTGCCCAGCTGCAGTGGGAGCATTTGCGTGGTGAGGAACCGTGTGCTTGCTTGCTCACTCCCAGCTTGTTTACCCAGGTTTGAAAAGTGCACAGGTTGTTTTTACACGTGGATCAGGTCACTGCTTTTAACAGGCTTGCACACCTTGTGTCCCCTAAAGCCAAGGCATTTCACCCGTTGTGGTTTGCAGAAACTACTTTGGAAGACATCATATGTTTATCATATAATTTGCCAACTCATAAGCAGAACTGTGACTTGGAAAAGGATTTCATGCTACAAGTCTGAAGCAGACTATCACTTGTACTTGGCTTTATGAGTTCTCACTTTTTAATACCTATAAAAATGGCGAGGGGGAGTACATCTCCTATATTAGAAATAGGTCTTCTTTTTCAGACACAGTCTTCATACAAATCAACATGAAAGTGCTCACTTTCAGCAAGATATTCCACTGGAAAAAAAATTTCTGCATCCCCTTCATATATCCTGAAGTGGGAAAGAGTGAATTAACTTTCTTCTTCAAGGTGCAAGTACACTGAAGGTGTGCTCTGTTCCTTTACTCATATTCACCTTTGTTTTTTAAAGTATCATTGTCCCATATGTTATGGTAAACAGAGATCAAACCTAGCCTTGCTGAATATCTGTTGAATGGACTTCAGTTTGGATTTGCTTGGCTGCTTGCATTGATGTGAACTGCATGCTCATAAAGCAACTATCATACTAAATTTCCTGTCACAAAGATGTGAGCATCCATGGAAAGATTTGCTCAGTTAGTAGATAAAAATTCATTTCTCTAAAGCTCTGGGTAGAATGCCGGGGAGCCTTGAAAGAATTCATTGGAAATGATACTTTATTATTGTGCCAGAAGGGAAAACAAATTTGAGGAAACAGAGACCAGAGAACCTGAGCTCGGGCTCAGACAAATAAAAATGTAAATCGAATCCCTTTCATTCATTTTCTCTCTATTTCCTTTTCCCCAGTTCTCACCTGAAATCTCAGCCACTGGAATGGGTGCTTTAAAAAATAGAGCAATCAGTTGCATGATAGAGACATAGATTGAAGGCCCGCTAGAATTTCCCTCAGCAATCAACCTTATGGGGATGGAAATGCTGTCTGACATTCATGGCAACGACAACATCATGGTGGCATATTTCATGACTACTTCCCTCCCCTTTCTGCCTCCTTCCAATGGTTTTTAGATAAATAAGCATAACGTGTTTTGATTGTAACAAGGGTAAGTCATTCCCAACTGCCTGGAGGCGTTTGCATGCATGCACAAGTGCTCTGCACACATCTTGTAAACTTTCTCCTGAATAATTGTGCTTATAACCCAATCTTGGCACAGCAACTAGCTCCAGTAAATCGATTAATTAGCAGGGTAACATTTTATCTTTAGCCGCAGGAGCTTCTGCTGCAATTATTATTCAAAAGCATTTCTTTGCCTTTTCTTAGCCTTAAGCAGATAATGAATACATAAAACAAGTAGAAAACTGCACTTAAAAAATAAAGTGCATGAGCACGCAGACATGTATTCATGTGCATGTGTGAGTCTCTGAGGATGGGGGGGGGGGGGCCTCCAGTGCTGCCCAGGGCACACAAACAGGGGTGTGCTGGAGGGCATCTTCCGTCCTCCCTTTTCAGCCATTCTGTAACATTCCCCTTTCCTCCTGGTTTTCAGGTTTTCCTTTCAGTCAGTCAGTATCCTGTGGACACTGAATATACCCAGCCCTCACTGGGCTATTCTAAAATTCCCTTGCCTTTAAGGGCTCCCACACACATTTGTGTGTGCGCACACACACAAAGTGTTTATATTTCTGCAAAGCTTGTGGTACTCCTCAGTCTCCAGATGCCTCTCTTTTCTGTGCAGAAATTTTTATATTGGCAACTTAAGTGATGGGACTTTGAGTACTGAATCAGAATACAGAACAGACCAAGCCCTCCTCCACCCACACACACACACACTTAGGCCAGCATTGTACTCAAGTCTAGATATCCTCTGTGAAAGATTAAGCCAAAGTTCAAAATTCTTATTTTTAAACAGTTGTTACTGGTCTTTCCAGCTTTGGGGGTAAGCATTAGTGATGTGGCTATTAGCCACTGAGAAGGGGAAAGAAAAGTAAGTCCTCGTGGGGTTTCCAATTGTCCGGTAATTAAATTATGAAATCTTCCTCTTATTTCCCCCCTCATTTTATAACTTGTTTCCTTTGGCCCCAAACTATGGCATGATCACATCCAGCCCAGGGGTTTGTTTTCAGTAACAGAACTTGAAGCATGTGGACAAATCCTTTTGCACTCCATCCCATTCCAACTTTCCTCAAGCCTCCTTGCCTTGCTTAGGCATGAAAGGAGATGCCAGTGTTCTTAAATCTCCTGAGAATAGTGATAGACCCCCATGATAGAGCCCCCAACTATCTTCTATGCAGCCCGAATCTACTAGGCCAGGACAAAAGAGGTCTCAGCAGAACCTCACTGGCTGCCCTTTCACTAATGCAGTGGGATAGCAAGTTGGTTGGCTAGTGGGGTAGTTGGGACACCAGCATATTCCAAACCCCAGTCTCAATTCCCTATTGACAGGTCCAGACACTCAAAGCAATCAGCTACTGAAGGGATTATCTGACCAGGGAGATGAGTCACTGACTCTCTGTCCCCTTCAACTGAGGATGGCACTGCAACCCAAAGCCAGAAAGCCACATCTTAGGATCACCCTCCATTTTTATACAAGCAAGGCATCTGCTCTGCATATCAAGTTAGCACCAAGAGCCAGCGTGGTGTTTAGAATGTGGGACTGGAACTCAAAGGCTCGCTGAGTGACTCTCAGCCTAACCAACCTGACAGTGCTGTTGTGAGCAGGAAATGCAGAGGAAACATAGAAACAGTCAGAAGGGGCCTCCCAGGCCATCTAGTCTTATCTCCGACAGGAGGAAGGCCATGTAAGCCAGCTTGCTCTCCTTGCAAGTTATAAATGCAGTAAAGATTGTAGAATCTGCTCCCTAGAGAGGTATGCCTGACACCGACCCTTTATTCATTTCAGCACCAGGCTAAACCCTTTTTATTTATCCAGTATTTTAATAGTTAAAATGATTTTATTATATATTTGATGTTCCGTATATTGTATTCTAAGTGCTGTTGTAGATGTTGTGGTTGTTTTCTTGTCTCTGTGTACTGTCCTGAGATCCTGTATGCATTAAGGATGGTATATAAGTATTTTAAATAAAGAAATACAATACTAAAAATAAATATTTGCCTTGCATAAGATTACAAATGAGTATATCCTTCACCTTTGTGAACGTGCATTAAGCAACAGCACAGGAAGGCTCCCGAACATAAGATCATCCATGCTGGATCAGACCAATGGTCAATCCAGTCTAGAACTCCATTCATGCAGAAGCAAACCACAGGGCCTCTCCAGCAGGATGGATTAACAGCTCCCTTCGGCCCACACTCCCCCCCAACTGATGCATGCAGTCATACTGCCTCTGGTACCAGAGTAGCACAGAGCCATCGAGATTAGCAGCATGGACAGCCTTCTCCTCCGCGAGTTTGTCCAACCTCCTTTTAAAGCCATCCAAATTGGTGGCCATCACTAGTTCTTGCGGGAGTGAATGTACTGGGTAAAGAAGGCCTTCCTTTCACCTGTCCTGGATCTCCCACCAATCAGTTTCATGGGATCTTCCTGAATTCCAGTATTGTGGGAGAGAAAGAAAAATGTTTCCCCCTCCACTTTCTTGACCCCATGCATAATTTTAATCACCTCTCTCATGCCTTTTTACTAAGCTGAACAGTTCCAACAGTTGAAACAGTTCCCCAAAGGGGAGTTGCTCTACCCCCTTGGCCATTTCGTTGCCCTTCTCTGCACTTTTCCCAATTCTGGTTCAGCAACCAGAATGGTACACCGTATTCTAAGTGTATTCTCACCAGAGATTTGTATAAGGAAGTCCTATCTTGGCAGTTTCATTTTCAAGTCCATTCCTAATTATGCCTGACATGGAACTTACCTTTTTCACATCAACTGTGACACTTTCACTGGGCTGCTACTCACAGCTCCAATATTTGGCCAAGCGCCTTGCCCTTCAACTCAGACAGCAGCACCTAAAATTCACCCAAGAAAACTAGAGCAGTCAGTGCTCTCAATACATCTATAGATGGATCGGCACTACCTTTAACCAGGACTGCAACCACACCACAGCCGCCACAGGAAGGGTTGGAGTGGAGCTACATGGCCTGAGCAGCTGCTCCTGGCTTCCCAGAGCCAGTACATCTGAAGGGGGTCCCCTGCTGGTACCACAGCATGGCTAGCCCATGTTGACCAGGACCAGCTCAGGGACGGGTCTAGTTGCTGAGTCAAAGCTTTGTGTGACTTAGGAAGTGGCCATAAGGCTACTTGCACCAAGAAGCAGCAGGAGCAGGACGAGTCTCACAGGGTAAGAAAAACAGGAGCAAGGACAGGTGAAAGAACCAGCTCTCTTGTGGCCAGCAATCAAGGCTATATTTGCTTAGTTGCTGCTGTTGGTTGTATATTCATAGTCTTCCTTCACTGAGGAAACACAATAAATTATCCAATTTGAATTTTGGTGCATAGCTCTATTTATTGCATTTCTTCAGTGAAAAATACATTATGTGCATTAATAATGCTGATCTTGAATTCAGCAGAATCACAAGCCATCTGCCACAGCGCTCTGTGCATGAAACCAGCTAGGTGGATCCCATTATCAGTGCTCTTCACTGTAATGGAGAGTACCAGGTTGGGGAAGGCTGCCGCAGGGGGTATCTTCTGCTGTGAAGCCACTCCCAGTTACTTTAAATGTAGCTTTCCACCTCCCCCTCATTCATTGGCCTGGTTCACGTTTCATAGTAAGCTACTGTGGTTTAATACTGTGGGGCTCTGAGATGTGTGCTGGCCCCCATTCTGAATATGCAAGCTGTGTGGGGGGCATACGGTGGCTTGTCATCCCATGCAACCCAGGCACTGACTTATTTGAGGATTAAACAACCATTAGAGAACCCTAGGACAACCCACGGAACACTAGGATTCGTGCTGCCTAGCCAACCGCGCAGGGTGGGGGGATCCCAAAGGCAAAGAGCAGTGAGACTGGAAGTGGCAGTGGGGCACTGTGCGGGCAAAGTCAGGCGTGGAGTGAAAGCTGGGTATGTTGGCGGGAAAGGCTGCAGTGGGTTCTATGCTGGAAAATTTGGCAGCAGAGTGGAGACAAGAACCATCCCAATCAAAGAGCCAAATGAGCTTACTGGAATTTGCCTGTCTGGTGAGTGACTGAAGAGGCATTGCTTGGATGACATGCGAGGTGAAGGGGACACCCCTTCCCCCCCAAAAAAAACCCCTCCAGACAACTTCAGTGCACATTGTCTCCGTGGGCATGGAGTGCAAAAGTATCAAATCTGTGACTTGCTACAGCAACAGGACTTGACGTACCATTTGCCACTGTCTGTGAGGCCTTAAGAATATAAGAAATGAGAAAGGAATGCCACCTCTGATAAGAGGCAGCACACAGTCAGCAAGACTAGTAGCCACTGAGCCTCCCTCCCATGCATCGGTCCAATCCCCTTTTAAAGCCATCACCACTGCCCATGGCAGCAAATGCCATCGTTTAGCTATATGCTGTGTGACGAAGCAGTTCCTTTCATCTGTCCTATCCTTTCCCCGCAATCAGTTTCACGGGATGACGCTGGGTTCTAGTGTTGCCAGAGAGGGAGTGGAATATCTCCCTCTCCACTTTTTCCACACTATGCATTAGTTTTAACACCTCCACCACGTCTCCTCTTACCCACGTTTCTTCTAAGTTGAACAGTCCCAGGTGTTGTAGCTGCTCCTCATAGGGGAGCTTCTCCCGGCCACTCCTCATTTGGTTACCCTTTTCCATACTTTTTCCAACTCATGGGCACCCCCTCAAAGCCACGCTTAGGTGCTTCAGTTCTCCCCACTACAACAAAGACAACCGCTTTTCCCATATATGCTGCAGGTCAGTAGAAGCTCCAAAACTGAATTAGTTAGGCTTTAGTGCTTCAGAAGGAATGACAAAGGAATACCCTGTACTTTAGAGGAATATACAGCTATTTGCTTTCTTGCAAAAGGTTCCCTCATCCTCCTCCTCCTCCTCAGTCTCATTTGCCCTAGCTACCACAATTAAACCATTTTGGAAGAGCCAGACTTCATACACGGTCATGACAGAAAAGAATAATATGGAACCCCAAGCCCTTTCTAAAAATAAGTGTGGGCAAATAAAGATGGTTATTTGCCAGGGTGCAGGACAATCATATGACTCATGTTGCCAAGCAGGAAAAGGATTTTACTCTGCTTTGCAACACGAAGTTCAGTCAAGTTCTCCTCACTTTCTTAACAGGATGGTGCAGACGGTCAGATCGTGAAGCTGCTACATGAACACTGTCTAAGTTATGCCTTAAGTAAGTGGTGTAGCTTCAGAATACACACAGCAGTGTGCACAGTCCATCATCACATAAGGCTACACAAGAGCTGCCCCATGCCCTTGTGTCAGCAAGAAGGATACAAGCAACGCTGAGCTCCGTGGGAAATGCCGGCAGCAGCCATCAGTGGGATCAAGCGGTTCACGCTACGTGCCAACAAGGACCTCTCTGCTGTTCAGAGAGTTCGGGCCAAGCTGCATTTTAAGCAAGTGAAAGAAAGATTAGCTGCACCATTCGAAGGCTGAGCAGAGTTGCACATCAAGCCTCATTACCTTGCTAAATTCAACTATGTGCTGGCAAGGAGAGAAAGTATTGTCATCACCTGGGTGTGCAAAGGGTGTGAAATTTAATAGAAGACTCTATATTATACTCATGCAGACACTATAGAAGACTATTCATTGAATCAAATGGAAGAACAAACGCTTAACCGAGACAGATTCCCCCCTACCCCCACACACCTTTTACAGTGACTGCCCTTGATTAACAAAGGTGATTTTTCATAGCTTTCAGTATTAGGAATTTTCAGAATGTTAATCCAACACCAATGGCAAATGCTCTTTTACACCAGTGAATATGCATCACCATGACTTCATTTTCTATGCTATTCAGACTGATCAGACCAGAATCCAGCCCACATTAATATTCATCCTTTGTTTCTGTTGAGTTCTGCACTTTGGGTAATAAGCACCCTGTTAATGTTCTGTTATCAGAATCTGTGTACAATGACAGAGCACGGAATTACTGCCTCAGGAAGGATCGACCTGAAGCAGGCTCCATTTCTCTCTCATGAAGGGAACACACTAGCCCTGACATCAGCAGTGCTGTAAGATTACCATATAATCCAGACATCTGCTGTAGAGTAAAAGACAGTATCTGTAACTGCAGGAGGATTTGTGGCACCTGCTTTACCAACCTCCTCTCTGCACTTAAAACACTGGAAAATGTTTTAACTGAATGTATGGGCAAAGGCCACACCAGATATAAATGTTACAGTCCATCTGATTTCTTCAGCTAAGGTTCCATTTGCTATCTTCCTTCCCCCAGTTTGGCTATGCTAAATGGGCATGACAGGAGTTATAGTCTAACACAGCTGGAGGTCACCTTGCTAGGGAAAACAGCCTTAGAATCACAGAATCATCATAGAATAGCAGAGCTGGAAGGGGCCAGGAAGGCCATCGGGTCCAACAGCTGCTGTTGCAGGACACCAATTTACACCATCCCACTCAGGTGGCTGTCCAGTTTTGCCTTGAATGTCTCTAGTGTGGGGGAGCCCACCACCTCTCTAGGCAGCTGGTTCCACTGGTGTATTGCTCTGACAGTGAGGAAACTTTTCCTGATATCTAGCCTGGATCTGGGTTGTCGCAACTTGAATCATTCCGTCTCCTACACTCTGGTATGAGCAAGAAGAGATCTTGACCTTCCTCTTTGTGACTTAGAGGGATATCATGCCCACCCACCCCCTTCTTCTCTTCTCAGGGCTGAACATGCCCAGTTCTCTCAGTCGCTCCTCATAGGGCAGTGTTTCTAGACCCTGGATCAATTTTTGTTGTCGTCCTCAGAACCCTTTCCAGTTTTTCTGCATCTTTCTGAAATTTTCGTGCCCAGAACTGTACACAGTATTTGAGATGAGGTCTGACAAGTGAGGAGTATAGAGGAACTACTACTTCTCATGATTTGGAAGTAGTACTTCTATTAATGCATTGCAAAATGGCATTTGTCCTTTTTGCAGCTGCATCACGTTGACAGCTTATATTTAACCTGTTGTCAACAACAACTCCAAGGTCTTTTTCCTCTTCCATTCTTTTGAGCCATGTATTTCCCATCTTGTATTGATGCATATGATGCAGGTGGAGGACTTTGCATTGTCCCTATTGAATCTCATTCTGTTGTTTTCAACCCAACGTTCAAGTTTACCATGAGTGCTCTGGATCTTCATTCTGTCTTCTAGGGTGTCTGCTATTTCATCCAGTTTTGTATTGTCTGCAAATCTGATTTTTGTTCCTTGTACTTCCGCATCTAAATCATTAAAAAAGATGTTGAAGAGCACTGGGCCCAGGACTGAACCCTGTGGCACCCCACTAGTTACCTCCCTCCTGTTTGAGAAGGTGCCAATGATGAGCACTATTGGAACCTGATTTATCAGTCAACTTTGGATCCACCTAATAGTTTTTTCTATCTAGTCCACTTTTTGTTAATTTACTTATCAGAATGTCATGCAGCACTATGTCAAAAGCTCTGCTAAAGTCAAGTTATGTCCACAGGGTTCCCTCTATCCATTTGGGAGGTTACCCAGTCAAAAAAGATTAAATTAGTCTGACAGGATTTATTTTTGATAAATCCATGTTGGCTTTTATTAATCACTACATTTTCTCTGAGGTGCTTGCAGACTGATTGTTTAATAATTTGCTCCAGGGATCGATGTCAGACTAACTGATCTGTAGTTCCCAGGTCATTTTTTCCCTTTTTTGAAATATTAGCCCCTCTCCAGCCATCAGGCATTGCTCCTGTTTTCCAAGATTTATCAAATACTTCTGAGAGTTACTCCGCTAGCTTTTTTATGATTCTGGGATGAAGTTCATTGGCCCCTGGAGAGCTGAACGTGTTTATTCCACCTAGGTATTCCTTGACCATTTGTCTGTCCATCTTGGGCTCACTTTTAGCTTGCACGTCATCTTTGTTATAGATATGCTTGCGGGAGAAGATGGAGGCAAGGTAGGAATCTAACACCTCTGCTTCTTCCTTGTCGGCCGGTTTTCTGCCATCCACTTTAAGTAGCTGGACATCTTTCTCTTTCACATGTCTTTTGTTTTAGAGGTACCTGAAGAAAGTTTTCTTCTTGTTCTTATCATCCCTTGCTATTCTCAGGTCATTTCCTGCATTAGCCTTTCTGATGCTGTCCCTGCAATTCCTTGCCATTTGTTTATATTCTTCCTTCATGGCCTGACCCTGCTTCCACTTCCTGTACATGGTCTTTTTTTTTTTTTAGTTCAGGCTGTCACTTAACTTTCTGTGGAGCCACATGGGCTTTCTCTGCTGTCTTCTATACTTTCTTGTTGGAATTGTTTGTAGTTGTGCTTGAAGAATCTTCTTTTTCAAAATTTTCCACCCGTCTTGGGATTCCTTTTCCCTTCACTGTGATTTGTCATAGCACCTCACTGAGCATTAATCCGAGATCATTAAAGTTGGCTTTCTTGAAGTCCAGTGTTGTTCGTTCAGGATAGCTGATCCTCTCGTTCCTTCCTCTACCTCCAGCTGGAGGAAGTTGTCAGCAATGCAAGACAAAAATCTCTTGGAGGGGCCAAGTTTGGCAGAAATTGTCTTCCAGCATGTATGTATGTATGTATTTATATTGTGATTTATATCCTGCCTTTTTCCTACAAAGGGCTCAAGGCAGCTTACATCATTCTCCTCCACCACCTTATCCCCACAACAACAATCCTGTGAGGTAGGTTGGGCTAAGAGCCTGTGACTGGCCCAAAGTCACCCAGTTGGCTCCATGGCGGAGCGAGGACTAGAACCCAGATCATCTGAGTCCCAGCTCCGTGCTCTTAGCCACTGCACCACACTGGCTGTGATGCAGTGGGAAACTGAAGTCCCCCATGATGACTACATCATTCTTTCTGGAAATGCTGGCAAGTTGCTTTTTGAAGGTTGCATCCTTGTCTTCTTTTTGACAGTAATAAATGCTAATAACTATGTTTTTCTTATTTTTGGCTCCCTTTAAATTAAAGCCAGATGCTTTCAATGGGGCTAGTAAGTTCCCTTTCTTGTATTTCTGTGCAGATATATGTGACTCTTACATTTAGTGTGACTGTACCTTCCTTTTGGTCCTTTCTATTTTTCTTGAACAGCTTGCATCCATCAATTGCAGTGTTCCAGATATATGAGATGTCCCACCAAGTTTCAGTTATTCCTATGAGATTTGAATTGCCATCGTGTACTATGAGCTCAAGTTCATGTTGTTTGTTTCTCATAATCTACTCATTGGTGCAGAGACTTCAAAGTTCCTTCGTGCTGCACCCTGGCTTTCTCTCTACATTCTTTTGGGAGACTGATGTTAGGCCCTGCTTGAGGTTTTTGCTCTTTGACAGGTGATGAAATGCCATGCTGCATATCTCCCTCCCCTGTATGCTTCAGTTTAAAGCCATCTTGATGAACATTTTCATGTAATGGCCAAACACAAGCTTTCCATCCTTTGTGACGTACAGCCCATCATTTGCCAATAGTCCATCTTCCAGGAACCTCAGCTTGTGGTCCCAGAATCCAAATCTTTCTCTATGGTACCACCACCATAAACTATCATTCGCTTGAAGGTTTTTCTTTCCCTATCAATTCTTACTGCTAGGATTGAGGAGAAGGCCATCTGTGCCCCAGTGTTTTTGATTTTCCTTCCTTGAGCTTCAAAGTCTGATGTTATTCCATCAAAGCTTCTCCTGGCAGTGTCATTAGTTCCCACATGGATGAGAAGCAAGGGGTCTCCGTCAGTGGGTTGTATAAGATGCATTAACTTATTGGTTATATCTTTAATCTTGGCTCCAGGGAGACAGCATATTTGGCAATTCTCTGGGTTGTCACGACATACATATTTTTCCATCTCACACAACAGGGAATCTCCCACAAATAGCACTCTTCTCTTTCTGTTGTTGCAAACTTTGGTTTCTTTTTTCCTTACCCGATTGACCTTACCCGATTCAGAGTTACGCAGCATGTTGTTTACTTCTTCCACAGGGGGCTGTTCACTCGTCTCTTCCTCAAGGCCGTTTGAGAGCTCCACTGCTTCCACTGGGGCAGAGTGTCTTCTAGTTCTTCTGCGTCTGACTGTCATCCTGTCCTACAGTTTCCTCATTTTCCCTTCCCTCGGGGTTCTCCTCTTCTGCCTCAGCTTGTTGCACTTCTTGCTTCTGGACAACATTTAGCTGTTGCACCTCCACTGCTCTGTCTAAAAGCTCTTCACCTTCTTTTATTAGCTTGAGGGTGGACACTCCCTGCTCCAGCACTCTCATCTTTTTTCTAACAGGGCTACTAGCTTGCACTTGTCGCATGCGTGGGCCATGTTGCTCCCAGCTAAGAAAGCAAACATTGCACAATTGTTGCCCGTTGCCACCACAATGGAGTACTCTTAATCCATTGTTTGTGCAATCTCAGTGATTCTGCCGGGGGGGGGGGGGGGGGG
>NW_025336664.1:1242169-1285970 GCF_004798865.1 Varanus komodoensis | reverse complement strand
CCGAGGAGAAAGACAGAAGGGGGAAAATGTTAGGGACCTCCACCACCAAACTCCTCTTTGCTCTCCCTGTTCAGTCACTCACTCCATAGGAGCTTGACTGCTTCTATCCCACCAGGAGCAGCTTGCTCTGATCTGATCTGCTTCACTAGGAGCCAGAAAACGGAATTAGAGCAGGTAAGTATAATACAGGGGTAGTGAACGTCTTTCAGCCCAAGAAACAAATGCAATTTTGGGATAATGCTCCAGGGGCCACATCCTTATGGTAGACAGACCAAAGCAGCATGGGGTGGGGTGAAATGGAAAGAGTGGTCAAAGTACCAAACATAACCAGTGTGTTTTAATGTAAAGCTTTTGCTGCCAATAGCCAAGGCTTACGGATTTCAACCTCTTTGAATGGCAAACAAGTTGCACAGAAGCCAGGAAACCAAACCACCAGCAATCAGGCAGAAGAACTGAAAGCACAGCCGTGCATTCAGGTTTACTGTTGCCATCATAGCCACATAGTCTGAAGACGGCAGGTGCTTTGGGAGTACCACCAACCTGCCATCTTCCAGAAATGACCCTTGGTCTGCTCCTGCAGGGCTCTTCTTATGTTCTCATGAATATTCTTACATTTTAAAAAATGTATTTTGAAGTGTCGGGCAGCAACTATGACATGTGCTAATCGTAACACTTTATAATGATTTCTGATTTTACAAATGGTTTTCTTCACAAGCTTGCCAACTCATTTGCTCTTGGTGTTGGAAAACACAAAGAATTTACTGTCCTTTTCATTTTCAGGCAGCTTGACGATAACTACTAGAGTTTTTAATGAAACATAAGAATCTGAGGGCTAGGTTTGCCACCGGATTTCATATTAAACCTTGAAAACGAATTGTCCAATACGGCTGAACAATTCCAGTCATTAGTTGAATCAGGGAAGCTAGAACAGCCTCCTGATGATATGGCTTTTCAACATGAACCATTCATGATTTAAGAACAGGACTAAAACAGGCAACATTAAAGGATTTGTGGCAATGCTCTCTTGACATTCAAACAAGGGTTTATGCTTCTTATTCACACCAAGTTTTCTCTACGAAAATCACGTTTGTGTCAGAATCTGACCTCGTTATTTTAAGTTTGCTGAGGACCTTCTCTACCGAGTCATATGTGAGCATTATTTTTGCCACCAAGGACTGGAATAGGATGTAGGTCCCTGGGAAGAAGATACACTAACAGGGCCTAGTTCAGCAATGCTCTTCCTCTGCCCCAGATGCCTTCAGACAGGGGAACAAGGTAGCAGCAGGTACTTTGCAAGTCATCCATGGAATGCACATAAAGCCCTGTGAAACCTGTTTGGGGTGGGCAGAACGACTGAAATTTAGATCCTAGCCATCATGCTAATGAATTTACCATTCCCAGAGAAGTACTCTGTGTGTGTGTCCTTCAGTTTGGCAAAGAAAAATAAATGTTCTCTTCTTCCTTGGTAACCTAAGTTTCACTAACATTGTTAGGGTTTTAATCTGGATCCTGAGGGAAGAACAGCTTAGATGAAGGCTAAGAAACTGAGACTTAATCTAGACAAGACAAATGTGTTCCTTGACAGCATGCAGAATGAGGAAGACACAGGTCCTCAGCCTGTTTTGGATGGGGTTGTATGCCTCTTAGTTTGAGGGTACTCTCGGAGAGCCAATGTGGCGTAGTAGTTAAGAGCATGGGACTGGGACTCAGGCAACCTGGGTTCTAGTCCCCATTCGGCCATGGAGCCAACTGGGTGACTTTGGGCCAGTCACAGGCTCTCAGCCCAGCCTACCTCACAGGGTGGTGGTTGTTGCGGGGATAAGATGGAGGAGGAGAATGATGTAAGCTGCCTTGAGCCCTTTGTAGGAAAAAGGCAGGATATAAATCAATCAATCAATCAATCAATCAATAAAATTAGGCATTGCACCTGAATGACCAGGTGACAGCAGTGGCCAGGAATGGCTTTGAGATGCTGCAGTTAGTCCAGCAGGTAGTGGCAAGGTTATCAGTTGATGGCATGTCATGTGACCCCATTTTTGCAACATCTGCACCAGTTGCCAATACAATTCTGGAGACAACTCAAAGTGTTGAGTTCACCATTAAAGCCCTAAACAGCTTGGATCCTAGCTGTCTTCAGCCACTTGGTTTCAGTTTGCTAAGAATTTGTTTCACTTAAAGATTTGTTTTAAGTTTCAGGATATCTGCATTGTCTTGTCGCTACATTTATACACTATGATTTTATTGATTCTCCTGCTTTATAGAATATCATAGAACCCCATCTCTTTGATTTGAGAGAAGGAGCCAAGTTGCATTCTCTCATTCACACAGCTCAAAAGCAAACCGCAGCAGAAACAGGCAGACTGCCTGTGAAATATGCTAAGAAACATGACTTCATTACATCAACAGCAGACAATGACAGACATCTTGCTTCTGCCTCAGCAGAACCCTGGGGAGGGAATAACCTCTTCATCTGCTTCATTTCACCCATCAAAGCACACAGGAGCAGAGCACAGATGTGATGATTTGCTACAAGGAATTGCTACAGCAGCACAGATGCCTTGAGGGTCCTCCCAAGACATCCATCACACAGGCAACCAAAACAAAACTATCTGTTTCAGTTTGTATCCCACGATGCTCACAATCAGTTAAAGACTGATCCCATACATGAAAGTAAACTAAAATTAAAACAACAACATCTTGCCTAGAGGATTCATCCTGTTGTACCTGGGCACCAAGATCCTTCCATCAGCCTATTAGGAAGTTAGCAGTTCTTAAAGCAACTGGGAAAGGACCCGAAATCCTCGTTTCCAGAATGCAGCAGTCCGGATAACACACAGGAGGAGACTCCTCTGATCCAGAAATGAGCATTCACCCTTATTTCTGGGCTTGTTCTTAGAAGCAGTAACTCCCCATTGCTCTAGCAGTTGGCCTCACTAGAACAACAGAATGAGCAGGACCACAGAGCATCTTGGACACTGTCCTAGGTATACCATTTATGCCAAATCAATGAGCACAGGGGCTCGGCACACAGGTTTTATCAACCACAGCTGAAATGGGAACCTTCCTCTGGGCCCTTAACTTGAGGACCAGGTCCTACAACCCAGGCTGCTCCTCAGCTGCAGGAGCACACCCACCTAGCAAGGCTAAGTCAGCTTTGCATGACTGGAGGTCTAGATATACCCCCTTGGCCACACATCTGATTATAAAGTCCTGTGTCTTCCTGACATCCAGCTGGTTTATACCCTGTAATTATTTAGTGTTGATTGCTGAAAGGCTTACAGGATTCTGGGAGCTTTGGTCAAGCACACAAAGTCTACTGTCATAAGTTTACTTAAGTTGAAGGATTCATCAAGTAGACTGCTGAAGAAAAATGCTCTTGCAGAAACTATTCCTCTGCTTAAAGGTGGCGAAACTATTGATTCAAGCAACAGGCATTTCCAAAATCTAAAAGCTGTTATTAGTGTGGTTAATTAGGAATGTTAGGCAAGTTGTTTCTCAAAACTGTTCAAATGTGGTTTGATTTAAAAGATGGCCCAGTCAGCATGCAACATGCACTTTTTGGGCAAGAGTATGCTAACAAAACATACTTACTGACCATTGTTTATTTTTCATGTAATTTTAATGTGTGAGTTAAAAGGGGACTCACAGACTACAAACTGTGATTCAAATTAACAGCAGAAAAGTTCTCCCATGAAGTAGTCCTCAAAATAAAGCTGACTCAGCTTCATCCATACCATTTCAAACTTGTCATTACATCTGTCTGCATTTTCAAGAAAGGAGTGACCACCTCAGATCTTCCCATTAAGTTAAATCTTCCTATAAAGACAGTAGCAGCCACAACAAAACCAACTAACATTCGGTCAAGCCACTTTCCCCTTCGTTTCTCTTTGTTTTAGCCTTGTAGCCTCAGTGTCCACACTTGGGAAGGACAGCCTACAGAATGGCCACAGGCTCAAATGCTTTCCTAGACTGAAACACGCTAATATGTCTATGAAGCATGCTACTCTTTGGCCAGAACTCAGTTCAAGCCACACCATCACAAGTTCTAGGCAAGCTTCACATGAGTAACAGAATACAGTGAAACACACTATCTCTGCCCCCAACCCCAGAAGTGCCTCAGAAACTGCAGCATTTCTGAACAGGTTACAGCAAATCCATCCTGGAAGTACCCTCAGATGGGGCAGACACTCACTGATGGAGCACATACCTGAAGACCTAGAAAAACCAGGCTTTCCAGGAATATGGTGCAAGGAACTCCTCAAGATTAAGGACCACTGAAGGCTGGCGAACTGGCTACAGCCGAGTCTAAAGGGGATCTGGAAGAAGAGACTACAGCACTTCCAGCTGAAAATGGTTAGCTACTGGAACAGCACAGTGTCTTGATCCTACCACCTGCATCACTGACCTCAGTTAACCTCATGCTCCTGGTGCTCTGCCTGTGTTTATACTGCTCTGCTGGGTTTATCTTGGCTTTGGCTACTGATTCTGCCATAGCACTACACCAGCTTCCGGACTCCCTTACTGTGCTCGTTCTCAGTTTCTCCTGGTAACCCTGCATTCCTGGATTGCCATGATACCTGCTGAATACAATGATTCTCTGGGCCTCAGCTTGCCCATGTCTTGGGCATAGCTTCCTTTTCACCTCTAAGTCAAGGATCAAGTCAGGATCAGGCATCTGCAGGATAAGTAGTCATTCTAGGATATAGGAATGTGGCAGCCTTTCTGATATAAACCAGCCTGAAACTGCAGTTAACTGTGGTCTGGTTCAGCTTTCTTCACTTATGTCACCTTCCCTTATGTATGCACTTGCAAGTGTTTAAGGTGATTTACATACATTACTTAGTTGTACTCCTTAGAACAAGTCAGTAGTACTACCATCCCCCATGCTGCAGAGGGTGAGGGTAACAAAGGCTGAGAGAGAGTTGTTTGCAAAAGGTGAGTTCATGGCTGGGATGCTACACAAACAAGGGACTATCTGATTCCTAGCTCAATGCCTTAGCTGATAAGGTACACCTCTACTGCTGGACACTTCCTTGGCATATGGATGAACTACACACCTGGTAAGAACCCTACAGCAACAGTTGAGCAAGGATTAATGAAGTACCTTCTGGATCTGGAATGGGATACACTGAAGACCAGAAACATTGCCCGTACCCCAGTCTCCCAAACTCACAAGCTAGCCTTGAGGGGCGAAAAGGGAGGGCAATATGTGGTTTTTAGCTGCTTCAGACAAGCGCAGTCTCCTGCACATTTGAGTAGAAAACAGACTTTCCTGGCCACAAGAATTAGAGATAGTTAAAGGGCTACTCACCAGCCAGGGGAGAATGAGGTCAGCGAAGTACACAAATGCTGCTCCCAGTGTGAAGCCAACAGCTACAGGGAAGAATGCAAAGACCCCAAACTTCCCAGAGTCTTCAGCCATCTCAATAGCAGGTGCAAGAAGTGACCAATACGAAGCGGCCAGCATGACCTTCATAAAAGGAGAAATGCGAACATCTCTTAGATTGCAATCACGTGGCCTTTGACTCTCCAATCAGACTGCCTGTGAGCTGAGAGCATTGTTAACATCCATGCTTCACTTATAAAACACACTCACAGTAACTACGGCTGGCTCAGACAAGGAGTATTTTTAATGCAGTGACAAGTTCAAAACAGGCAATGAAAAATCAGAGCCATTATTAAGGCAGGTTATATCCTAGATCACCCACTCATCTCCAAGTGATGGAGCGAAGTTAGGTTCTTATTCAGCAAAAAAATTAAACACTGTGTTTTGCTGGGTGCCACAGCATCTCTTTGATGAGAGGTTATTTACATTGCTTATTGTTGGAGGCATGGCACAGATAAGACTTCTTTTAAATATGGTTTGACAATGTCCAATAGCTACCCCTACGTGAGAGAAAGTCAGCATACAGAAAAATGTTGTGATGAAGCAGTCTTTAATATTCACTGACATACATACATACACTTTTAAACTATCCACTGCTTCCTGCAAGTTTGCACATGGTAAGAGCAAGTGAATCCTCTGTGCCCTTTTGGCAGATAAAAAAACCCCTGATATTACACTACTAGAAGGATAAATACTCCCTTCTATAATAATACAATGGATTTACAACACTTTCACTACTTGAATGAGTTGTGCATAGACATCATCTGCAAATGAAAACTTACTTGGATATCTGATCTGCTTTTGTTGAAGTTTCTGTACAGCTTTTAGAGACCTGTATTTTTATATACATGCACATTTAAAGTGATATATTCAAATCTATGTAGCTATTTTTCTTTGTAACAAAAGCGAAGTTGAAAGACGTGCTATTAAAAGGTAACACTGAATTTTAAACATGAACCAGGAGAGCTCCCTCATTCCGAGACAGACCACTATCTAGCTGAGAACTGTCAGCACCAAACGGAAGCGGCTCTCTGGGGGTTCAGAAAGGCGCATTTCTCAGTCCTGTGTGGGCACAGGTGCAAAGAATCAAAGCTGCATACAAGGACTAAACCCCATCACCAAACTACCTATCTTTAGGAAGCTGAGCAATAAGGACCCTGCCAACACAGTGCTCCAGTGAAGCCGTACTTTGCGCTTTGCGGTTTGACCTTAAATAGGAAGAGCCCTGCTGGATTGAGCCAAAGGGCCATCCGGTCCAACATTTTGTTTTCCAGTCGTGGCTTATCAAACTTCCAGGGATTCCAGTAAGCAGAAGCCCTTCTAATAAAGTATTAAGCAGGCCAAGAGACTCTGAGAATTATAATAAATGGGGAGGGGCCGCATCGGGTTCCTCAGGGGAAAAGGGTGGAATATAAATACAATAAATAAATATTAGTAAAAGTAGGCCTCCACGCAGGTGAGCGTCTACATTCCTGCAACACCTGTTCAGTGCCCCATTTTCTGCACCACGCTATGTTTGCACCAAAGGTTTCATTGCATCCTCCCCATTACCAGAAGAAGTAAGAGCAGAGCCTTAAAGAAATAAAAACTGCACCCACTCTAAAACTTAACCACCCCTGTTCAGGCATTCCGGAATAGGTTCTGGGCATACTTGCCCTGAAGGCACGCTAGCCTCATCCCTTTCAGTTCAGACCTTGGCGTTGCTGAACTAGCAATGTCTGAACGGGAGTTTTACTCACATCCAAGCAAGTGCCCCATGCAATTAAAAGAGTCCATTGAAGGATTTTATACCCATATCCCCTAGCAACACACTGAAGCTTCTGTAAGACATGAAATGTCCAGCATTCCTCTTTTACTGAATGGCAGCCAAGAAAGTCTCCCAAAAAGCAATTAATACATTTCTGCACTTTAACCCCAGTAAGTTTAATATACTTACTGCCCGAAAGCAAAGAGCAAAAAGAGTTAATTTCACACAAACACAACAGGAACAAGTCTATAGATAGTGTAATATTAATTCAAATACATTGGGAGAGAAGTGTGTGCTTGTATTATTTGTCCATGCCTTCAGCAAATTGAGATCATCAATTGATCTGTGAGTACAATTTTCTTATGTTTTTAACAGTCACTCCAGCACTATGAGTGGGGATGCAGATTTCCAGCATCTGATCAGTAGTAATCATAGAATCATAGAATCAGAATGGACCATGAAGGCTCTCGGGTCCAACACCCTGCTGTTACAGGACACCAGTTTACACCATCCCACTCACTGCCATAAGAAGCTTCACAAGCAGCATCTTTAGTTCATGCATAGTTATGACAATGTAAACTTCTTTCACATTGTCACTTATTTTATATTGTTAATTTGATATTGTTATTTCTGTATTTTATTTATTTTATTGTGTTGTAAGCTGCCCCGAGGCTTCGGCAAGGGGTGGCATAGAAATGTTTTAATAAATAATAAATAAATAAATAAACATCACAATGCATAGAGGTGTAGGCAGCAGAATGCTCTCAGTAGCCCCAGGGAAAAGTTCTCCATATACAGGAAATCTAATGTCTTTCTCAAATGACAGCAATATGAATCTGAAATGTGACTTTGAATGAAATGTTTGTTCTCACTTTTCTGACAAGTATCATAAACAATAAATGAATACATCTGGACTTCTAAAAATCTCTGCCTTTCGTGTGAATTGGATTCTAGCCAGAACAGTTAAAGCAGCAACAAGCACACAATATATGGCATGCTTATTCCGTTGAGAAGTAATAATGTCAAAATAACCCTTCAAAATGGATGACCAGGGACTATACAAATAGTCCATTTGTAACAGGCATTGGTTTCAAATTTCTTATGATGTTAAAGACAAGTAGCCACTGTGCTCTCTTAAAGAATTTTTGGGTTTTTTTTTTTTTTTTTAAGAAATCACTTGTTTAGGGCCTTTTCTTTCTCCTTGTGCACTAGCTTCAAATTGTTCCAATTTCTCAGCAATGACAATTTAGCACTTCCAGAGCTGTGCTGAAATGAGCAGAAATGCTCATTTCAGGAAGGTGGCAGGTTGGTGGTACTCACAAAGCACCTTCCTTCTTCACAGTGTGTTGCTATGGCAGTAACAACGAACCTGAATGCATGGTCCTGCTTTCACATGCTCCAATGGCAATGCTGGGCAAATGCAGCCTGACCTGTGGACTGTGTTGCACAAACAGCCTGCACAACTTGCGCAACAGCAATTCAGCACTTCCAGGAATACACCAAACACGAGCAAAAACACTCATTTCCAGAAAGGGGCGCAAGGGTGGAGTTCCAGCACCCCACACCTTACAAAATGAACCCTTTGTGCTCAATTTTGAGACTTGCCCTGGAAAATGCTCAATTGCCATTGGGCATGCAGAGCGAGGCAGTTTGCGCAATTGAGCTGGTGGGGCTGGTTGCGGGTGGGATGCAAGCAGTGGTGGGACCTGCACATGGACGGGCAGACTTGGATGCTTCTCTTTAAGAAACCGGCTTGCATACTGCCCACTGGTTGTGCGTGTGGTGGTTTAAATGAGAGGGAGGGGGAGGAGAAAAATGAATGTAAAGAGAAGGTGAATTCCCCCGTTACAGGTTGGGTTAAGGATCTGAAGGATCTGAAAGGAGGCTTGGTGGACTTTGTTGTTTCCTCAAGATGGAGAGAAATGTGAAGCTGGAACAAGAATATTTAAGTGACATTACTGTGTGGAAATTTAGTTTCCAATAATCATGGGGAGCAATATAAATACACATACCTTGCTCCTATTCCAAACAATCCCCATAAATCATAAATAAAGTTCATTTTATTTTCAATTTAACCCTACACTTTCTACATTTCTGAAATTACACTATGGCACACATTGAAACTTTTCTACCATCTTCCCCCAGACATTCATTCCCCTTTTTAATTTGTTTTGTTAACATAACACTCAATCAGAAGAAGGATCCTTCAAAGCTTGTTGACTATTCTGTAACTTTCAGGTTGGTATTACTTCCCACTTGCCTTCATCGTTGGAATATTTTGACATTTTGATATTCTCCTTTGATTGATTGCTTTTCACCCATGTTGAGTTCCTGTTCCTGGGAACTAGTCCAATATTCCTTTAAACTTGATGAAATCAGCTCTCCTAAAGGCCATGGTACAGGTCTGACTGTGCTCAGCTTTCCTTTTCTCCAGTGTTAGCAGTCTCAAGATGATATATCTTTAGCAAAAGTTTCTGCTAATTTCACCTCATTAACCAATTATTTCCTGTTAGTAAGGATCAGATATAAGAAAGCTGCTTCCCTTGGCCCTTCTTCCCACTTCTGGAAGATTTTTTTTTTCAATGAGGCAAGTACTTGTGAACCATTTATGCTGAGCAGACGCTGATTTCCAAAATATATCAAGTCTCTCATTGATGTTAGGTGCCTCCTCTTCGAAAGACTGGCAATCTGATCCAGGAAGACATCATCAAAGTATTTTTCGTGGCTTGGAGGTTTCTTGCAGATCCACACAATGATATTGCCATTATTACTTTTTTTCCTTTTTGCTTTTAACTCAGATGCTCTCAACCAATTTTCTACGCTCAGATTCAATGACTTCTTCACAAGTCCATATATCTTGCATATAGCAATATTCCTCCTTTCCTGTTTGATCTATTCTGTTTGAGTAAGATGTACCTTCAATCCCCACATTATAATCATGTGTCTTAACCCACCAAGTTTTAGTAATACCTATCAAATTATAGACATTTCCTGTCTGTGTTCTGCTCAGCCTGTCATCAGTATGGTGAACACTGGCATAGAGATATTGAAACCATATATCACATTCCTTGATTACACTGCCTCTTCTCACATCCTAGTGGTCCCAGTTAGTAAGGATCAGGTCTAAGGCAAGCCGATTCCCTTGGCCCTTCTTCCCACAGTAGTCATCTCCATTTTGTTCATGTTTCTGCACCTGATACTTGGCATCATGCGATCTTCTTTAATTTCTTCATCTGTCCTGCAAGATTTAATTCAAATGCTTCCTGATCAGTTTTGTGGGACATTTGCCAAACAAGTTCTTCCCTGTTCTTGCACTGAACAAGCTATCTCCTGCCAGAAATTCTTCATTAACCAAGAATACACCATGCTCGAAGAAACCAAACCTTTTTCCAGTGACACCCTCTGCGTCTTCTAGTAGACACTTCTGGTATTCCTTCCTTCTCCTAGGCTAGACATTCTGCAGAAATAAGTGGCTGAACACCACATTCCTAATACTCATGATCACTTACAACATGCTGAAAACTGCACCTGCAGCATCACGTTCCCACATGGATTGGCAGCAAGTTTGGTGGCCTGGAAAGCAATCTGTGCCGTAAGGTCAGTGTCCCATGTCCAGTGGGAGGGCCATGTGCCAGCAGACATGGCAACAACTAAAAAATAACCTTTGTCCAAATCCATGCCAAAATGGACACCCACTGCAAGCTCAGCCAAAGCAGCAAGGAGAAGCAGAACTGGCCAGACACACATCTGACCTCTGGATCTGATAAGAGAGTCTACTTGGATTTCCCACATAAGTCAAACCTTGCTCCACTGAGAACAGCAGGAAGAGATTTTAAAATTTCAGAGGTATAGAAATATTACCTAATCTGGTCTGTGTTAACCAGAATACAAATCTCACTTAGATTAGTTGGCCAATTTTTTAAAAAATGCTAGTCATTTTCTGCCACATACTTTCTGCCAGCAACAGTGCCTGAAACAACAGTTTTTACACACCAAAGCACTCAGGGAAAAAGTTTGGAACCCTCTCACAACAGCTCCATTCATTCCATGGTTTATTTACATATTACATGTTTATATCACCCTACAGCGCACAGTCTCTCTGAGTAGTGTACACTGCATCGTCCAATTTATTTGGCTTATTGTCTTTGGGAGGAAGAGGACATCTTCATCTAAAAGGTCTTAAGTGATTGCCCAGTAATAACAGCTGAATCTTCCTAAGCACATGCTCAGATTCCAAATCCGTCCTTATCAATATTAGTAATTACACAGCTGCCAGGGAAGTATACCGCTACAGGAGAGAAACCCAGAGCCACACTGTCACAGATTGCGTTCCGTAAACTAGACCAACCTTCAATGCTTCACGGCTTATTCATTCTCAGTACAGAATATCCCCCACACTTTCTTTCCCTTCAAGAAAAAATGTGTAGCAGTGATTACTAGCAGGTGTTTTCTCCTTTTGTCTTCAATATGTCCATATACGCCCACCTGCCCCCTGAGATCTGCGGGAGAGGCCCTCCTCCGGGAGCCCTCCGTGAAGGAAATTAGGAGGGTGAGTACCCGGAGGAGGGCTTTCTCCATGGTGGCGCCCAATCTATGGAATGCGCTCCCCAGAGAGGTCCTCCTGGCGCCGTCGTTATTTGTTTTTCGGCGCCAGGTGAAGACCTTTTTATTCAAACGTCATTTTAATTGCTAATATTATTTGCTTATTTTATTCTTTGGCCAGGGCGACTTATTTTATATTGTTAATTCGTTTTATATTTTTAGTGTATTATATTTTAATTGATGTTTTGTGAGCTGCCCAGAGGCTTCGGCGAATGGGGCAGCATAGAAATTGTCTAAATAAATAAATAAAATGCTCGGTAATTAACTTCTGCAAGCCTCTTTTGACACACGGAAACACCTGAAGTGTCGCGTTTCTCTGAACCCCTCTCTCCACACAAAACCAGTTTCTGCTCCCACCTGCTATCGAGGCTGCTATAATGAAAACTGCTCCTCCGAAAAGAGAAGGATCCCAGGTTGCCACAAGGGCGGCTCTCCTGCCCTTGAACCTGCTATTTCCAGGTCAGCCAGTTGTCGGATCTCCTCCCAGCTCTGGAAACTGCTCCTGTATCCACGCTTGTTTAAAAGAGGCAAATATCGGATAGTAAAAGTTAATTCACTTCTGAATGCAAAATCATTAGAATGGAAAGCCATAATCATCTGCACCCCCGGCCATGTGATCTACAATCCACTGGGAGTTAAATTCTGCTGCTACAGTGCCAAGTATTCACCTTCAAGAAGCATTCTGGATCTTAGAAGAAAATCTTCACGCCAACTGCACAGCACATGGCCTTCATTTTGCTGTGCTTTGCTTCTGTTTAGCGACAGAGCTGAACAGCTGAAAACACATTCATTGGCTTTGCATGCATGGGGCTGGCTGTCGGTTGTCAGGGACCTTCAATTTACTTTTGTTCTTTCTTGTCCCGTTATTTCTCATGAGGGCACAAGGCACATATGAGCCGCATATATTGATACACAAGCAGCGTTCCTTTTTTTTTCCTGGATAGGACATGAAGTTCTCAGACTGGTGCTAGAAATGTTTAACATTGGGGTAGTATTATCATCCAAACTGCTTTTCAAAAGCACTGATGCCACAATATTCCTCAAATTCCTTCATCTGAGCCAGTCAGCCTTGATGGAAAGAAACTAAGTGCAGCATTCATGGTTTAATTGTGTTTGTTTTTACTGCAGAAGGGAGAAAAACTGGCAAGTTCAGAACAGCCATCGTAAGTCGATTAGCATCATAATTAAAAGGAAGGGTAATAAACTTGTCACCTGTGTGTAGTAACTGACTCAGATATATTTATCAATCTTAAACTCAAATGATTCATAGGAGTGTTTTTTTCCTGTTTGGGAATTAGCCTTCTTTCAGTTTCACATATTGCATAACACCATCTTCTATAAAAGTCTGAACATTACAGGCATTCAGTAGCCAAAAAGGTTTTTTTGCTTCCAGATCAAATTTGCGGTGGTGCCCTTAGGAGGCAGGCATAATCGCTTTTCTTGGGGGCAACCTTTGTTGGTGAACTAGAATAAAGGTTGTCAAGCCTCAGAAATTTAATCATCAGGTAGAATGGAGAGGTGGGGTGAATTTAATTAATTTCAGATCGAAGGCATTTCAGTTCATTGAATCTTTTCATGCCACCTTTTACTTCTGCATCAAAAAGAAGTCTATGGTGTTGAAAAAACTTACATTCTGTTTTACTAAAAGAAATTAATCCAAATTACCTGTGGAATACGGCTCAGGGTGCCTAACCTCCATGATCATTGTAGGTGTTATTGTTGGTTTTATTATCGGGAAGAAGTATCTATGCACCATCTAGTCCAAAAGAAAATGGGCATGCCTGATTCTGTCTCAAAAGTGCATCCAGCAGCTGGGATCCAGAGAAGCTCTTCTGCACACATGAATTGCCTCTGTGCATACCAGGGAAGGTGTGGGGGGGGGGGGGGACAGGCAGCCCTGCTCCAGACAGCCCCCTTGTGAGAGTAGTTTGCTGCAAGAGATGGGCTTGGAGGACCCTAGTCCAAGCAGAAGCCACTTGGCTTCTCCAGATCCAAACCACAGGCTCCTATCCTTGCCTCCATGTTGTCAGCACCCGTCTCACCCACGTGTGTTCAGGCAGGCCATGGGGTGGCTGAAAGGAAATTGAGGTGCTGCGATTTCCCCAGATCTCCCACCACTTCCTCCACGCTTTTCCCTCCTGGCTTATTTATTAAAATATTTTTATTTATATATTATATTTATATCCCACTTTTTCCTGCCCATGAATTCAAGGCAGCTTACATAATTCTCCTCCTTCTCCCTAAGCCTAACAACAGCCCTGTGAGGTAGGTCGAGCTGAGAGTCTGTGACTGACCCAAAGTCACCCAATGAGCTCCACACCGCTTTCCCAAAATTACTCCAACAACTTTCTCCCTCACACACACACGTACAAAACAGCCAACTATAAAGCCAGAATTAAATCACATATGACACAGGAGTCATAATATGTAGTTTTCTAGCCATCCCGGAAAGATAGCAACATGGATGCCTCCCTATCCTTTTCTGAGAGGAGGTTACGACATTTCGAAGCCATCACTGAACCTCCCCTGAGCCATCCACTGTCATCCTACTTTGTATGGAATGAATGGAGCACAGCCCGCTTCCATCCTTGCTCCCCAGAAACTGGCACTCAAAGACACAATGTCAGTGTAATCTGAAGAACAGAGCCCTTCTTGCAACAGTCCCAACCACATTCTCCAGGAACAAGTCCAATGCTCTTGTCCTAGTCCATGAAGGTCACACTTGCCCCTTCGTAGCAGGCTTATCTTCCCCAGACTCTAAGCCACTTTCTTCCATTATCAGCCCCCTGTGTTTCTTTCAGCAATTAATATGAAAACGGTATAAAATATTTTATTTCAATTCATTCAATTGACAAATTCCTACAGTGCTTAAGAATCAGAGGAAAGAACATTAGGTGTCAACTGCATCAATTTAAAAGCTTTTCAAAAAAAATTTGGAAAGAGATTCATTTCACAAAAGGCCTTACAGCTCTTTAACTCCCCACCCCACCCCGCAACACACACACACCATCAGCTGAAAGAACTGGTTGCTCTCAAGAAATTTTATCAGCTCTGCCAAGTACAAACAGCCTTGAAAGGAAATGCTCAAAACCTAGGAGCTTATTTCTTCTCTTATTTGCACACAGCTCTGCTTTAGGAGGAAGACAGCGAAATAAGTAACAGTCAAAGCAGGATCAATTAAGCTGTATGCTTTTCATTCCAACATTTGGAGGGTTCATGAGTTCTCCATTTAGTGGATGGGACTCTGTCAGACTCTGACATCTCCCCAATTCAACAGTCGATAATCGGAGAAAGAGACATGAAAACATGCAGCAGGATTTGCATCATATCATGCTGCTGCCAAAAATTCAGTATTTCTGGGAGAAGAAAGATGGGCAACTCCATGCCTCCCATATCGTGTAATTGAATTTATAATCATGGTATCTGTTAGAGACTCTTAGGAAAACCATTATCTTCTTTTCTAACCTATTCCAAAAGACACTGGCAAGAATAAAGAACTGTGACAAATTCTACATGCTGTGCAATTCTAACAAATGCCCATCTCCCTTCTCTGTCTCAAGGAAAGTTTTTATTTCTGGACCAGTACAACTTTGACTTGGCAGATTCCAATCTAGCCAGGGCTTCAATTTTACGCTGGCCTTGATATGACGATGGTTGCAGGTCAGATGTACAATGTGCCATCTGGTTTGGATCTGTGGGATCACTTTCAGCTTCTCAGCTCCAAGGATGTAGACAAAATGCTTGGCCAACCATGTACTCCTTGCCACCTGCCCATCTTGGCCGGTTCAAGCAAGCTGTGTGTAGACATGACTGGGATGTGGTAAACAAGAGGAAGTGACACATGCCACTCTTTAAAAGGCGGTGCTACATCTGCTCCTGAAAAAAAATGTATTGGTCCCAGAAATAGGTAACAGATGGTAGCAAACATCTCCCTTCTTGGTACAATGCTAGAGAGAGGGAGATGGCTCATTTCCAGGTATTCATGGAGGAAAAATCATCAGTAAATATTCCAGTAGAGTTTCAGGCCTAGTCTAGGGACAGAGTTAGCCCTAGTTGCCCTGATGGTCACCCTTACCAGGAGAGACTGGAGGACCACAGCAGCAGCCTGTGATAGCGCCACAGTGTCCTCCTGAACTGGCTTTGCAGGTTGGCAATGGAAGGTGCTGCATTGCCACGGGTCTGCCCAGACCTAAAGAACAGAGCACTGCGCCGGCTGAGAGCGTGGCATTTGTACTGTGAGATGGCGCAGCACACTGCTTCGCCTCCAATGCCTGATCTCCCTGAAGCTGTTGCAGGTGATCATTAGGAGATTTGGGGCATGGCACCATCTGACACTGTGACATCTCGGAGATGTGGTTGCATAGGTCTTGCATTAACATTTCAAAACAGAGTCAGGCTGGATGGCAGCTGATGATGAATCCCAGCAAGACTGAGACACTGTAACTGGGGGGGGGGGGGGGGGGGGCTCTTCATCTGAGAATTAGGGAGGTTACCTGTTCTGAACAGGGCCGCACTCCCCCTCAAGGACAAAATTCTTCATCTGGGAGTGCTCCTCACACTGCCTTTGTCACTAGAAACTCAGATGAACTTGGTGGCTGTGAGTGTTTTTTACCACCTTTGAATGGTACACCAGCTACGGCTGTGCCTGAATAGTTTGCTACAGCAATACACGTACTGCTAACCACAAGGCTGAATTACTTCAGTGTGGAGCTTCCCTTGAGAATAGTCAAGAAACTACAGCCGCTGCAGAATCTGAACATCAGGCTGCTGAGTGGTACTCCTATCACAAGCACTTTGTTGAGAAAACTGCATTTTGCTGAGGAAACTGCACTAGCTGCCAATATATTACTGGACAATGTCCATGGTGAACTTATAGACACAGAAAGTCACCAGCAACTTGAGACGCTCCCCCATCAACCCACCCATTCACTGAGGGCTACAGATCAGAGCCCCCTGGTCATTGCATCACTTGTACATGCACATGTGACGGCAACCAGGGAGGAGTTATCCTTGAGGGTGTTTCAGCATGCATTTGCCAGTTTTAATACTTAGCTCAGTGGATTTGGGGAGATTGTTTTTAGCTTTGTATTTTAAATATTTCAATGCCCTGTGATGGTCTACAATATCACTGCCCTTCACTAGCCAATCAAATATTCTCATGTAGAGCGGCAATCAGGAAAAGGTTGCATGCGATGGTAAGCTCTGTTTAGCTCCAAGCTCCTTCACTAATGCAGAGTCCCTCTATCACCACCCCTTCACTGTGTCTGTACGCCTACCTCTCCCTAGAGCAATTGGTCAGGTAGGGAACATATATGGTATTCTTTGTATTGTTTGTTTTTATAATCAGTTCTTAGCTGTTCTGAACTTTTTTTTAATTCTTCTGGGATTTTTATTGTATTTTTATCTTCTGTTACTATGAACTGTGTAAACCTCCCAGAGAGCTTTGGCTGTAGGGTGGCATAAAAATGTAATGAATACATTGGTGGTGGTGGTGGTAGGATTCAGATTATATTACTCTGTTACTAATATAGCAATAGTCCTTTACACTATGATTCTTTTTAAGTCAGTCTCTGAAGGGCCAGATTGTAACAGCCATTAAACTACTCAAAAAAGCTCAGTAGAGCAGCACTGTGAAGACACGATGAAGGCGGCAAAATATTGCCATTTTGTTCTTTTTGTTACCACAGAATAGGCTGGATAATGAGCGGTAAGTCTGATTCATCAGAGATTTCTTCCACCTGTGCTTTAGCTGTCTTACCTCTCGCTTCATCACCCTAAGCAATAATTTGTACCAAGGAGCTGGCTGGACTCAGCAAGTGGAAGAGGGAGCTTAGGTGTGATCTTGTCGACTGCCTGGGTTGCACAAGGTGACTTGGGCTTCGACAGGAGCACCAACCATATTGGCCAGATAATCCCACAGAGCCCCCTGAAAACTGGATCCATTAGACTGTAGGGCCGGACAGGTTTTAATAGGTTCCCCCACCTACACAGAGGCGGAAATAGCTAATAGCCTAAAGTCTAACCATGACAATGGGCTTAGAGTTAGCCCCTCCACATCCAAACCACCATCCTCTTCTCCCATCAAGAAAACCAAGTCAAGTGTGTGCCCCTTTTCCTGTGTTGGATTGATGACATATTGAGACAGCCCTAATGGGAATGAATTGCCTATGCCTCAAGAGAAAATTAGAGGATGACAGCTTTCTGGATTTTTTTTCTGCATAGCTCATGCTTATTGCCCATTCTAAACATATTCCAAACTCTAACAGCTTCATGGGGTCCTACATTTTGCACACCCTAACCCAAACCTGGCCCTTTACCCAAACTCTAATACAGAGCTAAAATACACAGGGCACAAGACAGATTTCAAAAACTCATGCTTTCCAGATGTGTTTCTGCATAGCTCCTTCTTTCTGCCCATTCTGAACATGTTCCTAGCCTACAAGGTTGCACAAGAACCTTGGTTTACCCAACATTAACCCTAAGCTGACCTTGAACCCAGATCTTCATATGTGATTGAAATACCCATGCCTCAACAGGGATTTACACAATGCTAGCTTTCCGGATGATTTTGTACAAGTCAAATTCGTTCTGCCCATTCAGAACACTTCCTTAACCCTGGGAACTGCACGGTAACCTTGTCTTTTCAAACTCTGAGCCTATCCTGGCCCATAACCCCATCCCTAATATATAGCCGAAATCCCTTTGCCTCAAGACTGATTTCAAAAACCCCTGCTTTGTGGATGTATTTCTGCACAGCTCATGATTTCTGCCCATCCTGAAGACCTTCCAAGGCTCGAGAGCCTGGCAGGGATGTTGGTTTTTACAACCTTAAACCTAACCCTAACCCTTTACCAAAACCCTAATTTAGGACTGAAATACCTATGCCTCAAGAGGAAATTACAAAATGCCCACTTTCTGGAAATTTCTGTACATAGCTCATGCTTTCTACCAATTCTAAACACTATTGCAAGCTGTCCAGAGATGAAAGTGATGGACGGCCTAGAAATATCCTAATAAATAAATCCCAAACCTTAACATCTTCATGGCCCCTGCATTTTGCCAACCCTACCCCCAAATTGGTCCTTAACCCTAACCCTAGTGAGGGCTGAAATACCCACGCCTCAAGATGTAGTGATTTATTGTTTTGGTGATTTGACTGCACCATCGAGGTCTCCATTCCAAATAACTCTGAAGCTAAAAACAATGAGAAATCCATGACAAATATTAATGCTGACACTCCTTTTCAAGAAAATACATATAGTACTATGACTGCAATGGTGAAAATAGTTTGCTCTGGTAGAGAGTGCTTTTATCCAAAGAAGTGATTGCATAAGTGAGATAGAATACATTAGCTAGGCTCTGTAACAGAGCTAAGATCTCGTTGAGCATCAAAACAAATCCAAGAGAAAAACGCCTATCAAAAGCCAATGTCACTAGATTGCGAGTAAGCTGCAAGAAGTATTAACTCTATTCAGTTACAGAGCTCACTGCTTCTGGGAACTGAACTTTAATTTAGATTTTTCTCCATGCAAAAATAATTCTGAAGATAGGTTTCCTTTGCCCTGTCTAATGATTCCTTTGTCCTGTATAGTGGAAATGGTGCAATATTTGTCGTGTTGTGAACAGACACTCCTAACAGCACCTTGATAGTACACAAGGAAGGGTATTGTAAACCCATGTTGGAAAGGTACAACTTCAGGGATCACTTTCATACCAGCTGAAATCAGTTATCA
Source organism: Varanus komodoensis (assembly GCF_004798865.1). Classification (NCBI taxonomy): domain Eukaryota; kingdom Metazoa; phylum Chordata; class Lepidosauria; order Squamata; family Varanidae; genus Varanus; species Varanus komodoensis. Next base: position 1,266,502 of record NW_025336664.1, on the reverse strand, counting down.
ACTTGGGCTAAATGGTTTTCTCATATTAATTCTGCAACAGCACTCCCGCAAACATATGTACAAGGATTAAGAAAATATACACTGGTATATATTTTACACACACACACACACACACACACACAAAGCCATCTCGTCCATTATTAATCTTACGCAAGCTGCTCCAGTAAGCTTTTTGGCTAAAGAATAAGACAAAAAGTTTTAAACAGCAGGTCTTCCTTCCACAGGGAGAAGCCGCTATGCTCAGTGTAGTTCCATTTCTGCCAAGGCTAAGCAACCAAAAGGGTAAGGTGATGATAAACAAAACTTTCAAAAATGCTCCTTCACGTGTCAGAGCTTTCTGTGGAGAGCATTTTGGGAGGACTCTCACAACACAAGCCCTACTGCGAAGCAAGTCAGGCACTGGGTGCAGTGGGGTGCTGAGGTGCCCCCTCCCATTGCTCCCATCAGTAGCCCAGGGGACATCGCAAGAGCCCTGACAGGAGGGGAGCAGAGATGGCAGCTGCTGAAAAGCACTCAGGCAGCACTTTAGGCAGCTATCTGGGCTTCCCCTCATCCCTTGCTGGGCACTGCCACCACTCGAATGAAGCCTAGTGAGAGGGGGTCAGCCCTCCCCACCCTCAGCAGTGCGCCGCTCCCCTTACTGGCAGCTGCACCCACCTAGGTGGGGAGGTGGGATGAGAGGATGATGCTTCCCGACTGCCTGTGCAATCACAAAGGGCAATCAGTGCAGCAGGGAGGAGAAGCACTTGGTTGCACCTCTCAGAAAGACCCAGCTGAACATGGCCTGTCCCCAGCCCACTCCTACAATTGTGGCTGCAGATGCGGGAATAGAATAGCCGTGCTGGATCAGACCAAAGGTCCATCTGGTCGCGCACCCCACATGCATGGCGGCCACCCAGCTGCCTGCAGGATCCCTCAGACAGGGTGGGTGCAAGAACACTTTCTCCCCAAGCTCCTCGGCAACTGCTGTATGCAGGCATGCCACCACCGGGAAACGAGGTAGCCTCCTCCCTCGTGAAGGGCAAGTGTTCAGCTGGGTCTTGCCTTGAAATTGCACCAGGTGAGGGGAGGGGGACAAGGGACATTCCTGTGAAGTCCCTCGGGGGCAGCCTAGGAGCACACACCTACCCTGCTTGCCACAGTGGCTGAGAGCAACCAGGCTGGCAAGCAATGGGGGATGGCACAAGCCAGTGTCTGCGGCACGGTGGCCCCTCAAGGCCCAAGTGGGGCTTGGGATGGTGGTGTGTGAGCAACATGAACAGAGCCATTGAGCACCCCCTCAACCCCCAAAGGGGGCTTGGAGAGGCGGCATGCAGTGACAACTCCCCACAGTACCACCTGGGTGGCTAGAGACTTGGCCATGACTTAGCATGTTATCCAGGTTCAGATGACGTACTAAGTCATGCAGTACTAAGTATACCTTAGAACAAGCCAATGCTTCATCAGCTGACTGCATAGCCATCCTGAAGTCACCCTACACAAAGTGTGCTCGGTTCAGATGTGACATGAGTCAAGGTTCCTCCTTCAAACAATCACTAGCTACAAACCATTTTCCTTGCAAAAATTCTTTATTGCTTCACCCAGAACAGTTCTCTGACTGTGCACAGAGCAGTTTGTTGAATCCAGTTTAGTGTTCATCTCCAGGAACTCTCCTTAGGAGCTCTCCCGTCTCTGCTGATGCCTCATATGGGTGCAATGGGGAGCAGGGCTGGCCTGCCTGTCATAATTCTTCATCCTCAGAGACCCGTCCTTCTGGCTGTACGTCATGACTGTTCCCGGAGACTGCCTGGCCCAGCAAAGATTGTGAATGGGAGATCTCAGTTCTGACATGGGTGCACTGAGCCCAGAGTTGGGAATCCAAAATATTCTATAAACATCTAGGGCCATAGGTGGTTCCAAATTAGGCCTTTCTCACATCATATGCAGAGGTTTATGGGGGATCCAGACAACATCTGCTACTCGTGACTCCCTTGTTTTCCCACTACAGTGGTACCCTTGGCTCACGAACTCAATCCATTCCACGATTGTCGTGACCCAATTTGTTTGTGAGCCAAGTCAAATTTCCCCATAAGGGTCAATGTAAATAAGGTTAATCTGCTCTGTAAATACTTTTTTTTAATCACAGGGAAAAAGGGCACGATTGCAGGGGTGCTTGGGGGGTGGGCGGAACGGGCACAATCGTGACTGTCACCCAATACGGAGTTCGTGACCTGAGGAAAATTTTTTCCTAAATTTCTGTTCGTGACCCGATTTGGTCGTGGACTGAAACATTCATGAGCTGAGGTACCATTGTACTTCTTTTTTTCTAGAAGTAGAAATTCCATTAAAGAAGAGATGGAATAGCTGCATGATGCCAGGAGCCCTGTACCCTTGGTTACATTTGCCATGCTCCTTTTCTGAAAGAAATGCCCATTTAATGAATGAAACCCATTTCTTTCTAAGGCAAGCAGAAGGTCATGATGAAGTATGGCAACATGCAGGTCAGCAATTAAGGATACATTAGCATTCCCAGCCCCAGGACTGAGGACAGAAACACCTGATCTCTGACATCCCTCTGCACATCCTCTAGAAGATACTACATGGGGCCTTGGAGCCGAGACAAAAACCAACAGGAAGGGAAGAATCCAGAATGCTGCCCTGTAATCTTGGCAGCAAACAGTAAAGCTCACGCTTTAACTCTACTGCCAAAGCCATGTGCTCACAGTGTTGCGGTAATTCCCAAGGAGATAGCATGGAGGACAGCCTGTTGAGAGCAGGCTCCAGAAAGGTATCTACATGGGGTTAGCACCTCACAACACCCTAGCCAGGTAATCACCTTGCAAGGCACTGTGAAGCTCACAGCCAGAGCTGCGAGCAGAGCAGCAAACAAGCAGGCCCTAACCCAGGGGTCGGCAACCTCTAACACTCAAAGAGCCCTTTGGACCCGTTTCCTACAGAAAAGAAAACACCGGGAGCCGCAAAACCCTTTTGACATCTAAAAGGAAGATAGCACTGCGTATATCATTTTTTACCTTTATGCTATGTATAAAAAAACTATAGTGTGTGGCATTTATGAAATCAATGAACTGCTACAGAGAAAACAAATTTTTATTTCTTCATGCAACAAAAACAGTTTGAACTCCAAAAAAAAAAAAAAAAGACACTGGGTTGAAAGTTACTTTCAAATAAAATACTCAATGTCTGAGTCCTCCTCGTATTTATGAAATAAAAAGCCGAACTTATATTATCCACTAGCAGCAAACCAAAAATGCCGTCTGCTTCTGTGTGCCCTCATCCTTTAATCACATGGTGAAATATTGAACAAACATCCCTCTCCCAATGTAATAATGTTGCTGGAATTTTTATAAGAATCTTCTTAAAACAAGGAAGTAGATTTATATCTTCATTATGATTTAGCTGCAGCTCTTGTTCAGTCACTAAAAACTGTTATTTTTAATCTTACATTATAAACTAGTAGGACTCCTTTCATATATTTTGAATAGGAGAACAGCTTCCTGCAGAGTCAAAGTCAGTGCTAAAGGGCTGCATGCATTAAACAGCAAACCCCATAAGTTCGTCAGCAGTAAAAGCAAATGAATCTACCCATGTACCATTAAACATTCGGTTGGACTGGGGAAAGCTCAGTAAATCAGCACTGGGTCCCAGATATAGGTGTGTTTAGTGACTGATTAGCAGATAAACAGTCAAATGCTGTGAATTGTGACAGGTCCCAAGCGCAGCTTTTAACATTCAGATGAAGGAGATTACATTGGGACAAAGAGAATCCTTTCAGCAGCTTTCCGTGTAACATGAGAGCCTGCAGGAAGCTTGTTTAGCAGATTTACTTAACTAGATGATTTACTTCACTAGCTAGCCCTGCATTCCTGAGTGGAGCTTCGAGCAGATCAGCGGCTGTGCCAGCGCATGTTTTGAGCGACGGAGCCGCAGCAGAGGGGTTCAAGAGCCACGTGCGGCTCCGGAGCCGTGGGTTGCTAACCCCTGCCCTAATCCAAGGAGACATCAGCAACCCTTTTAAAAGAGGATTTGAACACACGGGGTATTAGAACCAACAAAAACAGGACCTGCAACAAAAGGTGGCCACATGGAATATGTTAGCCACTGAGTATGGACAGTCTTTCTTCACTGGATTGCTTTAGGTCACCACCTCCCAGATTTTAGGGCTTTTTGCCCCCTAAAGAAGTTGGGCTTCCCCTAGCCTACTATTAACTCCTTCTTGTCCACAACACGGCCTTTCAGCTACAAAAGCAATGGTGCTTGTGCTTGAATATCTAATCCACATTTTGACTTCACAGATATATTAGCTAATTCAGAATATAGAGTTCACTTTGGAGTATGTTATTATTTACTTTTATGTTAAACGTTTTAAAGCTACTTCGAAGGGCTGGACCCTCTCAAAAGTGGTGTACAATACAAAAATGTACAAAAACAGGGCAATAAAGAGCATTTCAGATTGGTCTGTTATCACACATCCCTCTGCAATGAAATCAACATCGCCCACTTCAACAATAATTGAGGTTGCCAGAATGAATTCAATAAGAACACAGTTCTTAAAAGGGCTGCCACTCTGGCTGTTTCGTCAGAAGAGGGAACACTGCTGCTTCCAGTTCTTGAAATGTGAAAAGCACTTTTTAATATAAACCAGTGAAATAAAAGTATCATGTACCTAAGCTTTTAAACTAAGTCAAAATGCAGTGTAATAATAAGCATAACAAATTATAAAAATTCATTCCACACATGATTGCTTAACTGCTGGAATATGCTGCACTTCCCCTGAAAAAAAAATATTTTGTACAGCCAGTCATTCTAAAAGAATAACAGTTTGATTACATTCCTTTATTATTTAGAGTTCCTTCCACATTCAGAGCCAGGGTTCCTTTTCCCAACATCAATGCTAACTGCCTTTTCACAAGGCAAAGGCATAATGCTGAAAGTAACCCTACAAAGGCAAGACACCTGCATTTGCAAAGTCCCACGATGCCCAGATATTCAGGTCTGGATTTGCTTCTGCACTGGTTTCTCCAGTGCCAGGGCAGTCAGCCGGTACAGCCCAGAGGAGGTGCATGGAAGCAAAGAGTTCTGCTGGGATCCCTGAGCCTGGAATTCTTACACACTTACTTGAGGGTCAGTCCCATGCATTCAGTTGGGCTTTTTTCACAGTAGACTTCGATAAGATTACACTGTTAGAAGGCCAAATCAAGAGATCATCCAGCAGCCCACTCTGTCCCCACCACCACTGCCCTGTGGCAGGATGCACACTATCAGACGCATCCTAGATGTCAAGACCTAGAGCTGGCCACCTGGGCTGTCCAGAAACGCTGCCACATTTCACCAGTCCCTGAGGACTGTCCATCACTATTTGGGCGAATGGACACAACCTTGATTGTGAACAAATGGCACCCGAATTCTAGCACCAAAAATAATGAGCCATAAAAGACAAGCCACTCTGCCCAAGGAAGGCATGGTTGCTGGGGTTCTGGCAACCTGAACAACGATTTTGATTTCACAGTTTTCAGCACCAACATAAAACTATTTTCCAGAAGACAAACTCTGTATCCTTGTGCACATGCACTCACAACCCATTCTTCTCCTCCTCACTGCAAGCACATGAAGCGACACTCTCACACTTTTTCAGGACCCCTCCCAAATCTTTTATCAGCCTGTAGCCACCCGCCATCTCCATTTCCAATGGAAGTGCTCTGAGCCCTGATGGAGGCCTTCGCGTTGCTTTGAAACAGGCCCAGCTGTCAGTAAGAAGATGTGGTGGTGTTGGAGAGGCAGCACACCTTGGTGAATGCCAAAGTGGGTGCTCAGAGCAGCAGCATGGGCACCAAGGCGCGTCCTCCAGGTATAAAGGTAGTCACAGGTGAGCACTGCAACTCCTTCAATCAAATCAGGCCTAGGTCTTTCCGTTCCAAGTGGCTTCCACAGCAGAAAAAGAATGGTAGCCAGTTCCATTGAATCACATAAATCCAGCAATTGCTATCCAAGTCAGTATCCAGAATTTAAGAGAACAGGATGCAGCAACTTCTTAGTCACCTGCATCTACAAACCTTCCCATCATTTCACTCACCTTTCCCTTAAGACAAATCTATAGCGATTTTTAAAAAGAGCTGCATTTTTGCAGTCTCACAGATTTATGCCTAGATTCTAACACAGAAGAGCCTAACAACCGGTTGCCAAGAACAAGCTGGCATAAATTGGATAAATTATTTGCCCTGCTGGCCGAAGAGCAAAAGGTACTTGCACTATAATGGATATTCATGCATGCTCTCTGCTACCTGCCAAGTGTTGAGCAGGAGCTTGAAAATATGCCCTGCAGAAGCATCTGCCGCAAGAAGATAGATAAAGAGGCAAGAGGAGGTCCAGCAACAAGCCACGACTGTGCCAGGAGAGATGCTCAGCAGGGACCACCTACACATTACTCCTTTCTGGAAGGCAGCCCGGGATGGATCCTGGGTTCAGCGTGGGTGACCCACAGGGCTGAAAAGCATGTGAAACCTACCCAGGGAAGGCAAATGTGCACAACAGCTGGAATATGGCCAGAAACAGAATAAAACCGCTTAGAGTAAACCCCAGAAGGCTGACCTTTGTCTCCCCAGAGGTCAGCGAAAATAGCCTGACTGGATCTGCACAGAATGCTAAACCACAGCATGAGCTGTTGAATCCTGGTGCTGCGTCAACACAGCCGCAGTAACAAACCATTACTAATTAAACGGAAACAACCTAGAAAGAGAACCCAAGTGCATCTTGCAAGGCACTCTCTTTCTTTTACAAGGTTATAATCTTCATAGATAGAATGAAAGGTATTACCAGATAAAAACCGCATCAGTTTGATTCTAATGATGCACTCTGACAGAAGCATTCGTGCTGAGATGCTGCGACTTTTGACTGAATCATTCAATGCTGTGGGAAAGATGACATTTTCCTGGCTAAAATCAGGAAAGATGTGCTTCAAAATAAGGAGACTGAAGAAAGGAAGAATAACTGCTAAGCAATGTAAAAGTCAAGGTTAGGATGTCATTAACATGAAAATTATAACATTTCAGCTTGCTGCTATTCAGGCACTAGGATTACAGTGTGGGGTTTTTTCATGTTGCTCTTTCCTGCCATTGGAAAGTTCTCAAAAGAAGAGCCTAGAAGTGTGCTTGGCTGACCCATTCATGGACAGTCAAGCTTCCTAGCAGAAAAGTGTTCAATATTTAAAGAGCACTTGGGGATGCTAATTTGTTGGCATGTTAAGATTAAGGCATGCACATGCTTCCAAAATGATCTCAAATAATTTCTTTAAGAGACAAGAGCAATAATCCTGAACCTTTCAAGAATTCTCCTGGAATCACAGTAATATTAAATATAGAGTACAGTGTCACATTTTAACGATAAAGTAGATCTGTGCTCACAGAACACGGTTGTTTGCTTTTGTGGCTGAAACTGCAAGCAATCTTTAACCACACTGAAGGGGGCAGTTTCGGGGGGTGGGGGGTTACAAGTGAGATCTGGCCTGGAGTTGGCTCATCACTAATGGGCCAGACTGCCTCCCAGAACAAATCAAGTGGGCCGGACACATCAAGGGAGTGGGGCCCCCAAGCTGCATCCCCTCCTGTAATATAATCAAGTGCCACCATGGGCACTTCCTCCCTTCTTCCCCCTTCTGTGCCCACTGCTGCACAGAGAAAGCTGTTGCAGCCCCAGCTAAGCTGGGTGCCCCCTCCTATACTGTTCTGATCCATACCGGGTTACAAGCAGCAAGGAAAGGGACAGGGCTGGGGCGTATAAAGATCAGTGATGACATGAGGATTCTCTTCCTCAGATCAGGGGCAAAGCCCACAAAGCATATTCAAGTTTCTGCAGGCTGGCACAGGCGCCTCTGCAGGCTCAGCTGGGTCCATGGACCAAAGGATACCCTTCCTAATCTAGCTCAGCAGACAACAGTGGAGATATGAAGGCTTTGAAAACCAAATTTCTTTTTTTCCCAGAGATTCTAACTGGAACACTTCTTAAACAGTCTTTTATAATACTATTGTTATAGTAAATTGACACCACTGCAAGATTCCAAAGATGATAAACATTGGTGCTGTTATGTTTTTTGACTGGATTATTAAACAAGGAAACCTTTAGATCTTGATGCTGGAAAATATACTTTCAATGTCGCACAACACAAAAGAAATCCAGCAATTCAGGTCAGTCCAGGAATCTGCCAAGCATATCACTGCTACAACACAGTGGTGAGACTTTTCTGTTACACAGCCTTGGTCTCCTCTTGCTTCAGATTCCTCCCCTTTCTGCATCAAGTGAATCCAACTGCCGAATATTTCACAGTTCATCCACACAAGCAAGGAACAAACATATGAGCTGAACAGCTCTTTTTACTTCACGTATGTTTCTCAAGAAGCTCAAGGTGAAAGCTCAGAATAACTTTCAGAAACCAGTCCTGTTTAGAGGGATGTAATTACATACAAAGGGCTTCACGATACCTGGCTTTCAGCAGTATGCAGCAGTTTGTCAAATTCAAGTAGCACTAGTGGAACTCTGCCAGTCCTTCCATTGAGCAAGCAGTGACCTGTTATGCAACCACAAGCATATTCCACAACCACTTGCACAACCATGCTTACACTAACCTAGCTTCAGCTGGATTCTTCTCTTGTGCATAGCTCAGGACCTAGCTTACCTTAGTACATTATTTGCACTAGCAGAATGACACAAAATAAGATCTTGCCCTTTGTTTAGGGCAGTTGCTATGACGCTTGCAGCTCCTACTTCCAATGCACTGCATCCCCAGTTAGTAAGAACACAAGAGCATGTTTGATGAACCCAAAGGCTTACCTAGACAAGGTGGACACAAGCACATCACCACCCATCTTCTTGTGTTCCTACTAAAGGTAATGTGCATCATGCCCCGCAGCCACTGATAGGCTTCTCCTCCATGAATCTGCCTAATCCCCCCTTTTTAAGCCTTCCAAGCTGGTGGTCATCATAGTCTATCTACTGTACATCATGATGGTGATGATGATAATAATATACTATAGAAGATGCCAACTCTGGAAAGCTATTCCTAATTCCAGGGGAATTTGTGAGCTCTTTATTCTAGAAGAAAAAAAATACACACACACACACTTTCTGTTCCTGCATGTCCCTATGCCCAGATAATAAAATTATATTTTGTTTGCTATAATGCTGACTGTTTCTATTTTCAACCATTATTCTATTCCACTGGCAAAACTAAGGTATCTTAGAATGAAGCAGCTTGCAGTTCCTTTTCTAATAATGGTTATATTGGGAAATACCTGAATAAATTATGAGGCATTTATACTTGCATTCCATAAATATAGTCCCTTAACGGGCAATTTTATATAACAACTAAGAAATATAGTTTTCATATCCTTAAATAAATAAAGTTGATGGTTAATGATGGCATTTTCCATATATCTACTTTTTCTCCAAATTGTTCAAATGTACATTTTCCCCACAGAGTTTCCCAAATGTTACTTCTACAGCCATAGAAAAAGTATTGGAACATCCTTGTCATTCTTTATAAGTTAAAAATAGGAATTCTTCCCCTGGTATTGCTTTTAGAAGAGAGAGCTCAGGGAACCCAATTAATAAAGACACTGGTAAATCAGCACCATGGCTTGGGAACCAAATCTAGGGCAGGGCCAAGGCATTTCATACGGATGAGAGACAGCTAGATTTGCCCCCATTCCACTTGCACTCCTCTTCCCTCTTCCCTAGGAGGTACCAGCTCAAGACAGGACAGGACAAATGTTGCCCAAGTCCTTGATCTCTCATGCAGATATAATTAGCTCACAGGCACTTCTGCACAAAATGCTGAAGCAACAGCCAAATGGAGGCAACACCCCCAGTAGCCGAGGAGACAAGATCAGGACAGCATACAGAGCAAATTAACAGAAAGCGAGATGTGTGCTACTCACCCCTGCGGCAAAGCCCAGGCTACCATCCAGGATCCGTCTCTGCAAATTAAGGAACTTTGATTATAAACTGCAGAAAACAAGAACAGGGGGAGGAAGCAGCAACTTGCTGTGTAAGAGCAGCATGATACCAAGTTAAAGATCCAGCCATAATTTAGCAAAGCAGTTAAGCTACCAGACAGGATCAGACACTGCTCTGTCCGGATACATCAACTTAGTTGTACACGTTTAGCTCTTCTGGCTGTGAAAATCAAAAGCATACTTGCCTATCCTATCTGCTATCCTACTTCCACCAGCTCTCTTCCAAGTTATGTTCCTATTTGACAGGTGGGAAATCCAGTCAGACAGCAACCTGCAAGTCTACCTAGAAAGTCCATGACTGAGCAGGGCCAGCAGCTTAGGTCTGCAAACATCATACTCCAAATCAGGGATGGGGAACATGAGCCTTCCAACTGTTGCTGGACTGCCATCAGCCCCAGGCGCAAGTAAGGGGGGAGGAATGATGGGCGTTTCAGTCCAGCAACATCGGGTGGCCACATATTCCCTATCTCTGATCTATATGCACCCGTGAATCCATGAGGAGAAACCTTTATACCACCATCCCATGAGAGACCCAAGCATCTCTGGACATTTAAAAAAAATGCAAAATCAAGACTACATCATTTAAAAGGACTAAGCAACTTAACATGGCAATCACTCATTACTAACTCCTGTTTGGCACAATCAGTCCTCAAGTAAAGTGGCATCACTGGCTGTAAAATGTTCCATTTTCCATCCTCCATTGACAAATCTGCATAGTAAAAGATGGAACAGAAGCACAAGACTCACCTGCCCACTGGAAAAGACAAACACAAGAGCTGAGCCAGCAGCCGTCAATCCCCAGGTGAAGAAGGTTCCAAGCAAGGCTTGCAACACTGGACTGTACCCTAATAACATGGTGAGTGCTCTCTGGAGTGATGGCCTAAGAAAGATGTAACAGTTAGCTAAGAAATCTTCAACATTAAAACCAAACCCATTCAAAAATGTATTCTTTTCTAATGAAAATAACCCTACCAAAAAGGAAAAAAAGCGGGGGAGGGCGGGGGAATGGACACAATTAATACCATTAAAAAAAGAAAAATGGCTTTGGATCCAGGCAATATTTAGTTGCTTTTATTCTGTAGCAATTGATGTGATCACATAATGATGAGGAGAGGACTGTAGAATCCAGTTACCATGGATGCCTGGCTTTAAATCCCCACTCACAAATCCCATTACCTCTAGACACTGTCTCATGGGCCCCAAGATATTTCGCATTTCCTGCTCTAAGGTGGGATACAATCCTGAGCTCAGATCTGGGAATCAGAGCACCTTCCCTCTCCCCCTTGCAGCTTGCCAAAAAGAAAACCATGCCAGCCACCTCTCCAGAGCTTGGGAACACAACCTCAGAGACAGAAAAAAACATGGGAGAACCAGCATTCCAGCTACCCTGAGCCTCTGCCAGCCTCCTTCCCTCCCCCATTCTTAAGTGCTCCACTCCAAAAGTAATAAAAATAAAGCCATCTAGCAAAAATGCAGTATGTGTGAATGAGAGGGCTGTCCCACCCTGCTTATAAACTTCCCAGTTAGGGACTTTGGAAACAGCAAAGATGCAACAAAAAAGACTCCACCCGAAATCAGTTTAATTACGTTTGTATTTAAATAGAAACCTTCACAGGTTAAAAATATTTTTATATAAGATAAATATAACTTTTCTCTTGGTTGCACGCTTGCCTAACATTAGTTGAGCTCATCGGCAGTGTTGAAAATAGAGCAATGTTATAGAGTGTGCCCTGAAAAGAACAAATTGGTAACAGCAAAGAAAGCAAAGGGCTCAGAAACAGTACATGATTTTGGTTCTTGGAACTGTTTCTAAGGGAATAGAAAATCAAGTTATTAAGCATTGCTTTAACAGTTTATAACCAAGGTTATTCCTGCAATAACCATGTAAAAAGTGCACCTACCAACTCTGTAATTTGCAGCTTGTTTCCTTGTTTTTGACTTCCTGAATTGGGCTGAACACATTTTAAAAACACCTCTGTAGAGAAGACCTTCTTGTTTGTTACAGTCCACTTACAAATGCTCCCCCCAAAGAGGTTTACCTAGCACCACCATTATATCAAAGGGTTTTTATTTTAACAGATTTTTAATTTTATTCTTTGACTGTTTTTTGAATTTTACAGGTATTTCATTTTGATATTGTTGTTATTGCATTACCTTAGAAGCATTTTATACATTGTGAAATAAAAAGTAAACACTGCTAAACTTCTCACCATAACATCAAGCTGTGATATGGAACACACCACAAATTTCCCTAAGGGATAACTAGCGTAGCACTCATTTGCAGTTTGTGCTCAAAGCACAATCCAGTAGTTACGTGCACATATTATGCAGTTGGGCTGGAAAAATGCAACAGCAAAGTGCTTAGCTATAATAAACTAATGTCACATAAGTCCCAAATAGTTCAGTCCAAGTATACAAGTTAGGGCACAATCCTATGCATGTTTAATTAGTTTGAAAAAAAAGTGCCACAACTCCCAACATTCTCCAGCCAGGATAGCTGAGGAATGCTGAAAGTTGTGAAGACTTTTTTCCTGCCCAAGCATGCATAAGATTGCACCTACTGGAGAGGAAGTGCCCCAGGTAACTGAAATATATTAACTCCCTCTTTGCCCAATCCAACAGCTACCCTAACTTCACCAAGTTAATTACACGGAAGACTTCCTGAATTTGTAGTCATACTGATCTAGTGAGCCTAATCTACACATTCTTTTTGAAGTTGCGTAAGCACAGAGCTACACAGTCTTTCTGGAATACAAACTGCACCCCAATGAATGAATGATTTTGCTTCTCACTCTGGAAAATACAAATGCAAAATAAGGGCGATTCCTTGCATTAAAACGTTTAGAATCAATTCGTAGGGAGTATTAATAAATACAGTTTCCAGACAGGAATTTTCATGTCTAAAATCTTGTCTAGGTCTATAATTCCAGCTTAAAAAATAAAAGCATTTCTACCATATAGAAGACAATACAGTGTTCTGATTCGTTGGGTGTTTGTTTGCAGTGTACCTCCGGAGTTAATTCTTGGCATTAACAACAGTAATAACATTACATTAAAGAATAATCAACTCACTACATCAACCACTTCTAGGACCACCCAGACGTTGCCAATTACCGCAGATGCTCCAATTCCGGCAGTCACTTCCTGGTTCCTCTGTACACGTGTCTCTCAAACAGACGTAGCTCCGCCCACTAATTTTCTTCAGCCACTGGCAAGCTAGTCCGGGAAAGCGATGTAGATTCTGTGGTGCATGTCTCTTCGTTTCGAAAAAATGACGCGGCGGGCACAGTTTGTGTGGACGTGTTTGCCTCGGTTTCGTGGTCTCGTGGAATACTGAGCCGGGGATGCCAAATTCTGTCTAACTCCTGTTAGTTGCCAAATACTACAAAGAAAGAAAATGCGCTTACAAACTCGATTAAAAGCGACCTTCTTTGCTTCTTGGGGCCACGCAGAACCAAGAACGTATAAAGAAATCCGAGTATTTTCATAATTAGGCTTGGGTCGTGACAGTTAAGTTTCTTGTTAGAGGCAGGTCAAAATTAACCTAAGACGGTATTATCACTGATTTCCTCTGTGAATTTTGTTCGCCTTTATCATCACATAGAATTGTTGCAAGCTGTACTTTGTTAGTTTCATTGCTTACAATTATATTCTCTGTGCCCATGTGTACAACACACACTGGCCAACTGAGAGAAGCCTTTTTATTTAAGCGGCATTTTAAATGTTAATATTACTGAATTTTATCTGGCCAGGGCGGCTTATTTTATATTGTATGTTTGTATTTTATTCTAATGTTTACATTTTTAATTTATGATTATAATTATTTAATTTATTGTTGTAAGCCGCTCCGAGGCTTCGGCAAATGGGGCAGCATAAAAATGTTTTAATAAATAAATAAATAAGCCTTTCATGCATCTAATGAAATAAACTCTAATCCATGAAGTTTATGGCATATAATAAATCTATTAAAGTTTTGGTGCCAAAGACCCTCCAGTTTTTGTTTTGTTTCACTCTACAAATAGAAACTTTGCTCATGGTAGCTCACATCCTCCACAATTAAATAGCTTTAGTTTCAAGAAAACAATACATAAAATATGTTTGAGCCAGCTGTTTTCATCAGGCCTGTCCAGTGCAACCATTCGATTTTGAAAAGATCAAAAATGACAGTCTAATGTTACAATAGCTGTGTAAATGGTGGGAAATACATGGAATAAGATGCCCCCACCCCCACTGCCTTTTTGGTGGGATGGCTGTGCCTAAAATAGGAACCCTTCAGGTCAAGCTATTGCCAGTTTTGAAAGGGCAAGAAAGAATATAAGAAGTAGTTCTTGAGAACTTGCTATTCATTTCAGGCCTATCATTTCTACAGGGAACGGACAGGAGGTATGATATTGAGATTCTGCTTATGGCTCTACAGTCCCCAGAGGGAGCTGAGGGCCAAACCCCTTATCTTTTGGGACCATTGTTACTATGCATTGCTACTGAGAGTGAAACACCAGGCCAAGGCAACACAGTTTGCTGACCTTCCCATTCCATTTACAGAAGCTGCCAAAACAGGCAGCTGTTTTCCATTGCACCTGAGCACAGTAAACCAGTTGGGATGCAACCCACCTGGGATGCAAAGCAGGTGCCATGGGACACACAGTTCTGACAGCCAAAATTTTCCTGCAGTTCCTCACTCAACAGCTGCTGCTTGAGGTGGTCACCCCACCGCCAGCCCTGCCTCAATCTGGACTCTAGTCCATGAAAGTTTGTAGAATAAGAGACATTTGTCTCTAAGATGCCTCAAGGCTTTTGCTGAAACTAACATGGCTGCCACATGGATATTGACAGTGTATCGAGCAAGGAATTGGAGACAGCACAGGAGGAAAGAGAGTTTTAGTCAAGACTGAACTGCACTATTTCTGGCTTGCCATGTTGCTTCTTATTGCTCTTTGGTTACATTGGAATGGTTTTTAATTAAAAAGGAGGGTTCAGCTTTATGTAGAAGAGGAATTACAGCAGATGCAGCTTTTTTCATTGCTACTGGGAGGAAGCAGGAAAACTAGGCATACAGCAATTATGATGATACATTACATTTTGAAAATTTCTAAGAAGAGTTAATAATTAAATAGCCTGCTTGGTGTAGGTTCTTGTTGTGTAGGAAACTGGCACTAGACTTCCAGTCATTAACTCTTGCCACAAAACACCAGCTTGCACAACTAGAAACCTAGAAAGATTAATACACTGAAAACCAACCTGTTGTAATACACCATAAGTTCACACAGGTATCAACCACACAAACTCTTTCAAACCTGCCACCTTTTTTTCACCTGAAACTCTGAGTCTGTAAGGAGAATATGCCAGGAAGAAATGCTCCAAGTTAGTGAAGGGACACCTGTGAAATTCTCCATGCTGTGCTGCCTTTGAAAGCAGAAGGAGCTCCCTAGGGCTGGGGTTGAGGTAGCAAAGAGAAGACAGCCTTTCCTTAGCCTGTAGCTACTCCAACGCAAGAAACAGTGGCTTTCTGACCCCTTCAAACCTTCCTTGCCAATTCACAATCTTTGCTATATCCAGAGAACACCGCAGAATAGACAATGCTCTTTTAAAATCACATTACTAAGTCTGCTTACCTGAAAATATGTACAATTGAACTCTATCAGAACTTTCTTTCTGATTATATTATATAAAAGGCCTCTACAAAATAATTATACTGAAGGAGATATAGTAGGCAAATGCAGTTCTGGAGGAAAAACTGCTATAATAAAAAATATGGAGCATGAAGTATGTTGTAAAACAAACGTTAGTGAAGTAGACTCCAAATCATCTGGACATTCAACAGTGGTCTGAGCTCCAAACTTCTCTTGGAGTTTGAAAACGCTTCTGCATCTTCCTGCTAAAGCACAACATCCTCTGGCAAAAATAGGCCCATAACTCACTGTGGGTGAACACAGGTATACATCTCACAGCATTACCTGTTCTGCTAGCAGGCAGGATTAATAGGCCGTCACTCAGCAGAAGCCCACACTTATCGATTGCCCATTTGCACACAATTTAGAGGGAAGCAGAATGACCAACCCTGGTGAGCCAATTGGCCTGGCAAGTCAATAGCTCAGCTTGATAATTGGATGTTTTCTGCAATAACATCCTTTTTGCCTATGACGGGTGATCTGACTGCCAGCTCTAACCTTAGCAGACTTCATACTCTTCTATCAGCAAAGAACTGTTCACTTTGGCTGTGCCTATTGTCCCAACTCTGAAAATAAAAGAAAGATAGAAGTGACAGCTATGCAGAAGTAAATCTATGTTGGAAATCCAAAGTTTATATTATTTTATTCATTTTAATATATTATGGTCACAATCAGTTTCATGAATAGTTATTTCCACATGAATGTTTGTAAACAGAAGGTAGGGACTTCTCACTAACCTGGCTGCAATCCTATACACACTTACCTGAGAATAAGTCCTATTAGATTCAGTGGAGCTTCCTTTTGAATAAACATACAGGATTGTTCCGTAAATTAGAGTCAGCAAACATTATGAAATATTAAGTCCCCATACAATGCAGGCTTCTCTTGGCCTTTTAACTCTCTCTGCATTTGACTGGTGTGTTAAAGGAACTAATAAAAGATGGAAGGAACTGATTGACTCACCAACCAGAGACATTCCAAAAGGCCTTGACCTTTCTTAAGGGGAAGTGGCAATGTCCTTCTTAATAGGTAAATATTTTAATTTTAAAAAATCAGGATTTATCACGACTTATACCTCATCAAGCCAAACAGCCCTCCAGATATATATGGCCAGAAAATTAGAAACAACCAGAATCCTTTTTGTTGCCTAACTGAGGAGTAAACCAAGGATGAGGTTACAAAGGTGTATTTGCATTTCTCAAGCAGGATTTTGTTTTTCAAGGAGTGATAACCAAAGGAAGAATTGTTGTCACAGCAGGTGTGGGGTAACCTGAGTTTAACCCTTTCCTCCTTGCCAAGCCCCTAAAGAAAATCTCTCCTCTGTAGGCATTATCTAGATTAGGGGGAAATCTTTCCACATTGCCTGTGGAGGCTTTCCACGCAAAGCAAATACTAGCTTCAGAAGAGGGATTTTCCTCTGCTTTGCTGCCAGGGAAGAAGGGGTTCGCTCCCTACCACATGCCTGCCAGAAGCCCAAACATTTTCCCTTTCTCACATTTGCACCCTGGCTGCTCCTGCTTACAATTTCCAAAATGTTCAGGTTAAATACAAAGTCATGTCCTTTTTGTTCTTAAGGCTGAAAAACAGAAGTGGGGAGGGGATTATTAGGCCCCTACTGGTCACAATAACTTACAGCCAGAATGGTAAGTGTGATAGTCTGTTACAGCAGATACTAAAAGAGAAAAAGTAAAAGCTTTGTAATGTTGTCAGGACTTGTTGTTACATAAGCACTCACTTTGTTTTGCCTGTACAGGGTTTTTATTACCGTCTTCTGTGCCTTTAACAGCGGTATGCCAGACAAATACTTAGCAGATGAAGCACTTTCTGCCACTTACCTGCAAACAGAAAAACAATGTCAGCTGCCGAATGTCTCCATACTCTCCTGCTGCTAGAGGCACACCAGTGGGACTCTCTTGAAAGATGGCAATCCTAGATCTACCAAGCTCGCTAGCAATGTCTTATGGACTACCAAATGCTGGACCACCCTCTCTTCATTTCATAACCTTGCCAAAAAGATGTGGTTCCTTTCATGGGCAGCGGGCTGTTTTAGTTTAGTAAGAAACTGATCTAGCCTGTCCTCGGCTCCAGCCCAGTGCTAGAAGTCTCTCGGTCAGCTCCCCAACCTAGTATCCTCCAAATGTTTTAGAGTTCGACTGCCATTGTTCCTTGCCAGCATGGCTAATGGCTAGTGGTGATGGGAGTTGTAGTCCAGGCCATCTGGAGGTGAAGAAGGGCTGCCATACTTCTTGGGAGTGATGTTTGGGTATGCTTTTATTGGTCACTGGAGAGGACTAACTACTCTCACTGGGCTGAAAGATCCTCTTTATTGTCATGTCACGGATGCTAAATCATGAGACTGAAAAGAACCTCCAAGGTGTGCTGAGCCCTGGTTCAGTTTAATGGTAAGCCACAGTGATGTGTTCAGGTCCTTTACTCCAAGTCTCACGTCAAGTCTTTCCTTTCAAGTCCTAGTCGAGTCCCAAGTCATTGCAAGCAATTTTCAAGTCAAGGCTCTTCTCAGGTATTCCCCTTCCCCTGACCCCTTGAACCTCCCTCCCTCCCACCACCTGTGCTGTGCTCACGGCTGTCTTCCAGCCATGATCACCCCCAAATATCCTGGCACACGTCAGATGCAGGCGGGAAGCCCCGGAGCAACTCAGTGGTAAAAACAACACAAATCTCAAGTTGAATCACTCACCTGTTGCTCCCAAGCAGAGTCCAAGTTGAGTTGCTGATGCGCTTGAGTCAGACTCGGGAGCAGGTCACTTGACGCAAGTCCCCAGCAGTGCTAAGTCCTATTGAGCAATGCACAGAACTGTGCTGCAATGAAGCCTATGGGCAACAATGATTCATTAGCAGGTTGGGAGACATGTTTTACCACAGGCAGTCTTCAGAATGAAATTAAATCAATTGCAAGAAACTGATAAGAACCCAGAGCTTCAAGTAAAAAAAAATAAGGCATAATAAGCCAGGATGGTGGAGTGGGAAAAGAATGGCGCTGAAGACTGAGAACCTGACATGGGCAGCAAGAGTTTTTCTTTCTGGCAGGAGCTACACCCCAGAGACACCTTCCTGGAGGGTTGTCTAGTTCTTCCAGGCAGAACCAGGGCTGACATTTCTCTCCCTTCCTATTGGTTCCAGTGGGAATGAAAATACCAACACCAGCCTGAGGCTGGCATAGGCAAAGGGCCCAGTCCTGAGGCACCACAGTGGAACATGGAGGACACGGATCCAGTAGATCTCAGACCCACTGTCATCTCCACAGCACAACAGCAGAGCTCATCTCTGCACATCCCAGTCATCTCTAGCTAGCAGCTCTGGGGATCAGAAAGCACTTCATTACTTTGAAGTGTGCAATGGCAGGCAGCTATATGAGGCACCAGCTTGCTTTGCAAGTCACATCAGAAGAGCTTCATCACCACCAGGATGCTTGGCTGGGAGCAAGAGAGAGGCCGTGTGGAGATGAATGTGGGGTTTGAGGATGCTGCAGGCATCTTCCCCCAGGTGTATCGCTCTCTCTCTTAAGAATGGTTCATTTCATTTCCACAGGACTCTCATGCCCTGAGTGTTTAGGCTTGTCACTTTAAACTAATTCAAAGCTGGTTGAGAAACGACATACTGCAAATCTAAATTAAATTCTTTCCTTGATGAATGTGTGACAAGAAATTGAATCTTGTGGTCTTATTTGCAATTTTATTGTGCTTAAATCTATAAGAGAAAAATGTTCTTGTCAGTAAAACAAATTAGGTTTTCACAAAAATGTAAATAATGAAAGCTGTTATTCCTTGATAATACTGAGAGGTGCCTTGACTAGCCCTCCTACCCTTTGGTAATCTCTCTTTTCTATGGCTGTGCTCAACAACGTAATAACCCACACTCAAGGGCAATGTATATGTCAACTGTGGGTTGTTGCTTAAATGTGAGGTTCTTATGTTGTCTGAACCCAGCTGCACTAATAAGCCATACTTGTTAACCACAAATAAGCATGATGAGAATCCATGGTTTGTTGTTGGGTTGTGTACAGTGGGTTCTTCACAATGGTTTGTTATCTCGGTTGTGTTCAAGCAACACAACAACTCACATTTCAACAGCTACATGGTTCAATGATCCCCATTCAACCCATAAACAACTCTTGAGTGTCAGTTATTGTGTTGCCTGAGCCCAGTCTATGTTGTTGTTGATAACAGCAACAACATTTTCTGTACCACCCATAGCTGAAGCTCTCTGGGCAGTTCACAACATTTATGTCACCCATCCAGATTTCAGCCAGCTCTGATGTAGGAGCCTCTTTGTCGGGAGGTCTTTTCATCTCCTTTTCGTCCATGCGCAGTTCAGTAGTTCCCACTGTTGGATAATGGTCAAGACCCACTGCCGATTCCTGGGGCCTACTGGCCCTGCTGCTCATTGCTGCCACTGCCTGTTGATCTGCCGTCTCCAAGCAGGGAGCGGTAAGAAAAATGAGGGAAAGGAAGCAGATCTTCTGCAGGCCTTGCCCTCTCTCTGGACATAAGATGCTGTCTTATACAGAGCCAAACCACTGGCCCATGTTCTCCAATATTTTCTACCTCTCCAGCTTTTGAGGCAGAAGTTTTTTCCACCCTTGCTGGAGATGCCAAAGACAGAACATGGGAATTCCCTCCTGCAAGGCATGTGCTTTTCCACTGGTCCCTGCCCAGTGGGGCTGCTTGGCCGGAGGCAACAGCAGTGGGGAGGAAGTAGGCCCAGTGAGAGAGAGCATAGCATGAATGCCTGGTCCAAGGATCCCCCAGAACTAGAGCGGGCACTGCATGTGCTCAGATGCTTGAGCTCTGGTCAGCCTTCTGCAAGTGCCCATGCCAATGCTGCCGCACCCACATCTGCCATGCCCACATCTGAGCTTACTATGGGAGGCCAGGCAGTGACCCTTAAGGTTCTGGGCTGGGCTGATGGGCTTGTGTAGTGCTAATTGCAAACACAAAACAACTCTCTTTTTTCCTGGAAAATCGAAGAAATATCAAGGTGACACGCAGTGGGAAAAGTATGCAGAGGAACACAGCGCTTTTCATATGCTATGAGAGGAAGGCACAACTTAATTATACTCTGCAACGCTATCATGCACGGGGTGCTTCCTGGCCAGGCGTTCATGGCACCAGGGCCCTACTTCCCTCACAGGATGTTTCCAGGGGCTCAGATGACATCATCTTCTACTTGTGGTCCTTCCATCCTTTCTGACCAGTTTTCCTCTCCTTTGTCTTTAATGTAGAAAACTTACTAAGGAGAAAAAGAGGACTCAGAAGCCCTCCATCTGGAAGCTCCCACTGACATTTCTGGCTGTTGTGTGCTGCCTAAGCTAGTGTTGATATCACACCTGGCTGACATGTTACTCCTGAGTGTTTACAGGCAAGATGAAGGAAGTTCCTCCAAAGAGCTTTTAGAGCACTTGTGTGTGTGAGGAGGGCTGCAAAACCTTACCTACTCCCCATCTACTGTTCCAGCCCCGTACTTGAACTGTAGGCACACAAGAAGCAAAAGTGGCAGTGGAAAAATCTGAAGTCTCAAGGTAAGGCAATGCTGCGGGAACCTGAAAGAAAGCAAGAAGAAGGAAAGAAGGAAGCAATTGCCTGTCAGCCAAAGGAAGATGTGGGTATACGATTCTTCAACTCACCCTTATAGCAGAGATGATCAACCTGTGGAGTATCAATTAACCTTTGTTATAAGGCATGTCCGTAGGAAGTCAACAGGCTTCTAGTCCCATCAAAATTAACTTTTGTATATCATTTGGTAGGTATTGGTTGTGCCCAGTTATCTTTGCCTTTTGGTACTGTCCATGGGGTTTTCCTTCTCTAGCAGAGTCTAAAAAGCAGAGATGGCACCCTGCCAACAAAAGTGCATATAGTCAAGGCTATGGTTTTCCCAGTTGCAATGTCTGGCTGTGAAAGTTGGACCATAAGGAAGGCTGAGAATTTAGGCCTTTGAATTGTGGTGCTGGAGAAGAGTCCTGCGAGTCCCTTGGACTGCAAGGAGATCAAACCAGTCAGTCCTAGAGGAGATCACCCCTGATTGCTCTTTAGAAGGCCAGATACTGAAGATGAAACTCAAATGCTTTGGCCACCTAATGAGAAGTAAAGACCCACTGTCTCCAGCCCCTAATTCTGGGAACAATTGATGGCAAAAGAAGAAGGGGATGACAGAGGATGAGGTGGATAGATGGAGTCAATGAAGCAGTCGGCATGAGCTTAAGTGGACTTCAGGGGATGGTGGAGGAGAGGAAGGCCTGGAGGAATGTTGTCCATGGGGTTGTGATGGGTCAGACATGACTTCGCGACTAGAAACAAGTCATCTTTGTGTTCTTTCTCATCTTTGTTCTCAGTTGCTTTTCCATTTATCACAAAACGTATGTTGTATGTGTTTAGTTTGTTGGGTTCAACATTTCACATTTTTCCATGATCTTTCTTACTAAAATGTGTGCGATGGCACAACTCCCCATGAGGTTGTAAGAAAGTAAACAGACAGACCCGTTAAAGAGGCTTGGCTGATGAGGAAACTGTCAGAATATGGAGATCCAAAGCCAAAACAGACAAGCTTCAGAACTGCTGTTTTTGGCTCAAGATAGCCCATTGCTGTGTAAACAAATTTCACATATTTTGGAGGTAATTCAAAGATTAAGTCTTCAAATACAAAGGATGGGCCAGGCCTGTAGGCTGAAATTGCTCAAGTTTGCACTGCCGTAGAGCACAGTGTGCAGAAAGCTTTGGCCGGCAATAAGAAATAACTTAGGCTAAAAGCCTCACTAGGAAAGTTCTGGTGAAGACCTTAAATTGTACTGGCTATAGAAGCACGTACAGAGAATGATCACAAGGATGGAAGACTAAGGATGCTATGGATGCTTATTGTGGAAGGGGGTTCTGCTGAACACAGTGGGCGTTGCTTCCTTCTGCATAGATGCTTGCACAGACGCATGGACAGCATTGCACTCTAAGAGATGACAGGAGTGCACTGACGGATCTGGGAGCTCACACAGTGGGGAGTCTGGGCAAGTTCTGGAGGCATTTGTGGAAAAGGTTGTTAGCCTGTGTTAGCATGAGATGATGAAACAGCCTGTCCCGCCTCAGAGCCCAGCCATAGGGGTGGTTTGGGAACAGCCATCCCAGCAAACAGGAAAAGCACAGCAAGGAGCAGACGCCAGAATTCAAGCAATGGGCGCTTGTAAAAGTTGACAAATGAAAATCAGCATAGGTCGATGAAGTATTCATACAGTACAGATGAAGCAATCTCATACCAAAGCAATCTTATACTTATTTATTATTTATTTATTTAAAACATTTCTATGCCGCCCCCATCGCAACAAAGCCTCGGGGCGGCTCACAACATAATCAAAACATATAAATAACAAATGAATGCAATTAAAAAATTAAAAAACCCGGTAACATCTCGGCTTAAAAATTTAAAACCTATAAATACATAATAAGTTAACAATTAAGTTTTAAATAAAAAGGTCTTCTTCGCCTGGCGCCGAAAAACAAATAACGGCGGCGCCAGGCAGACCTCTCTGGGTCGGTCTATCTATCTATCTATCTATCTATCTATCTATCTATCTATCTATCTATCTATTGATCTATCTAGCCCACCCTTCAGGCAGAGAAGGCGATGTGATGCTTCCTGAATCTGTGTTTAGTGGAAATGCCAGAAACTGAACCTGGGACCCCTGTCATGCTTCTTGGCCAGCTCTGCCACTGAGCCGGTCATCTCTCAGCAACATCACAATGGGCAGGTATTAGGAAGGAATGGTGATTATCTCCGTGAAGTGAAAAACAGCACTTGCAAATTGTTATGCATCTGGTTGTTGTTAAAAGCACAAAATCAGGCCAAGCCAATGTTATGGCTGGTCAGTTGGCAGCCCTATTTAATGAAGAAGCAGATCCAGGCATTTGTCCGTTCTGTAACAATGCCAGGACAAATGGTTTCTTTCTGTCTGAGCCGACATTTTAATACGGAACAGCGTGTTACATTTTGAACTTGTTTGTCCTTGATGACCCTAAGTAAACACTTAGTAGCCAGTGCACACTCTACACATTAATGTACACTGTGATATTGTGTGTTACAGGCTTCTGATAGGGAATAGCTTCTGAGTCGCAGTTAAATGCTCACATAATTGGCTTTACAGCCTCCAGAAAAGAGATTAACTCTGCTTGCATCCAAGGAGTTATGGTGCTGATTCAGAACTATGACCCATTAAGAGCAAAAGTAAATGCAAAGTTTCTTTCACTTTCCAATCTCATGGTTAAATAGTATTGCTCCCCTTGTTGTTAAATAGTATTGCTCCCCTACACTTGGGAAATATGTTTATTTTTGGAAATAAAAGTAAGGTACGCTAGTTTCATTAATGATGCAACAGGCCTTTCTAGATTGTTCGTTTCTAATGGCACAAATATGCAGTTAAAAGTTATTTGTTGTACCTTGGGATTCAGACATCTTCCCTTGTGGTTTTTGTTTGGGGGATATTTTCCCAGTATTGAAGTAACAATGCCTATAATTGCATTGTGTAGGAATACGTTTATTTCCCCAGTAAGTTGGTAGCGTGAGAGTGTAAGAAATGTCACACAAAATTACTTGTGAGTAAAATCCATTGAACAACATATAATTTACTTTCCAGGAAACATGCACTGGATTGGGTAGTTATG